>NC_069499.1:214847930-214985430 GCF_027579735.1 Bombina bombina | reverse complement strand
AATATCTGATTCTGAGGGTAACCAATGGTCCAAGAATCATTAATATGGGGCATCAAGGGATAGGCACAGGAGTAGGGGTAACTTGTACAATCAAGTAGATCAGCTTAGTACCCAGCTAATAGGGTTGAGCGAACAAGCCGCTAATATGAGTCAAAAACTTACGGCTCAGCAACCAAACAATACTTTTTTAGGGGTACAGCCAGTGGCCAGCAGTGGGCCACAGGCACAGTCATAGTTAGACACTGTGGTATCACCTGAAAGGGAGGGGAGAGATATGCAAAATAAAATGATAACTGTCAAAAATGGTACTAATCATGTTCTCTCCCCACAGACCGAAAACGGACAATTTAGTTGTGATGACAAGCAACCTCATCTGGGGAAAATTAACAAATCTCTTCCTTTGCAGCACTCTCCTAACCTTATTTCCACCGATGCGGTACACAAGAATCCAGCCGACCCTATCATGGAGGGAACCGGTAGGTACGAAGTTCCTTCTGCACAGGAAAACATGTCGGATTCAGGTAACACGTGGCGAAGCACACAGATGTAAGATAATACCAATTTTATGTGTGAAATGATAGAAACTGCAGGGAGATATTATGTATTAGCTGAGCTGCAAGGTTCAGTCTCCAACCCTATCATGGGATTAATTGATACTGGCTCTCAGGCAACTATCTTATCCCACAGGTACTACACGCAGCTAAACAAGCTAACACCCCACAAACCTAAAATAAAAGAATTTGATGGTTCTCTAATAGGAATTGGGGGTGACTCCCTAAAAGTTTACGGTACTGCCTGGTTAAAATTTAAACTGGGGAACAGGGTCATAAGACACCCTGTCATTATAGTAGATCTGCCAACTGATCGTTTAATTATTGGTAGTGATCTCCTGAAGCGATTAAGCACCATAATTGATTGCATAAATAATGTAATTTGGTCACAAGTTAAAAGGCCTATCAATTATGAGAAATCTGGTATATCTCACCCCCGACCTAACTGTCACATGGTGGAAGAGAAACCAGATGCTGTGGAGATTCATTTCAGGAATAACTCTGTACCTGAAATCACTATTTTACAGATAGATGATCAGACTCCTTTAAGTGGCTCTGATGGTAATACTTTTAAAATTTCGCCTGGAAGGATAGCGAATATTTCCTTATATGGCGATATATTAACCATATCTCTCCACAAGGGGGATCATAAAATCCCTAAGGGGGGGCACGCTCAATACCTCGCAGGGATTGAGAGAGTTAAAGAGGATCTATTTATCCCTATACAAGTGCATGACCTTAGCACAACAAAATATGCCAAATTGAACTTAAAACAGGAAGCTAGCTATATAAGCGAAGGCTTGTTAGCACAGATAGCTGAACCTAAAGTGATTAAATATCTCTCTCCCCAAGACCACTGGGTCCACAACCTGGATAACAGGTTTGAAAGCTATAACATCACAGCTAAGTGCTTATTATCTGTATCTATAGGTAATAAGTCAGTGAAGCACCTGTTTTTAGTTTTAAATACTCCCCACAATCAAATATACATTGGCAATGATATCTTACATAGATATGCCATACAAATAGATTTGATTAACTCTTACCTCTGGAGCAGGTTAAAGGGGGAACCTGAAGTATTTCAGGATGAAAATGCAGCCCTGAAATCAAACCAGCAATTGCCATATGCTGTGAATATGCAGGTGTCTAGCGATGTTGTAATTCCTGCCGGGGCTGATAAATTTCTTTTACCAATACAGGTAAAGAGAGGTCAGAAATTAAAAACTTCTGAAACACTAATTTGCCTCTCCCATAGAATACAAAATCTGGGTGTCACAGTGACCTACACTCCTTTGGTAAATATTGGAACTATTCCAATGCATGTTATTGTGCATAACATGACCCCACAGGATATAAACTTATCCAAGGGGACTACCATAGGATACGCGCTGGAATCAAGTTATTACACTTTTGGATTCCAGAATAATGTAATTGGGCTAATACCTGAAGGATACTTAACTGAAGAACAATTAATAGAAAAATCCTTTACATCTATGCCAGAGGGTCTATTTAATATTCAGTCTATTTATCCCTTCAGCTCAGAGGAAGGCATCTGTAAAATTGAAGAAGCCTCTCTAGTATTTGATCAGCCGATCAAACGGCAAGATTACCCCAATACCCAGAGTTATGGGGGCAATGTAAATTATAATCAAGGGGATCTCACCTCTAGGTTGGAAGAAGCCTATGAAATAGGACAGCCTGAAATCTTTCCAAAAGAGCAAATATCTTTAGCTAATGGCTGTTCCAGCGATGATGAACGCCAACTGCTGCGAGAACTCCTGTTGGAGTACAAGGATATTTTCGCTAGGGATTCTTACGACTGTGGTACTACAGACCTGCACATTGCAAGAATACAAACAGATCCCAATGCACCACCTGTCTTTATTAAACAATACAGACTCCCTTTAGCCTCATATGATTCTCTTGCAGAAATCATAAGGAACCTGGAAGAAAGAGGTATTATCAGACAGGTGCACAGCTCTTACAACAATCCTATTCTAGGTGTTCTCAAGCCCAATGGACAATGGCGTTTATGTGCTGATTTAAGACAGCTAAACAAACGAGTGTACATGTCTGTCTGGCCTGTACCATACATTGACCAATGTCTAGCGCAGATGCAGGGATCCAAAATATTCACTGCCATTGATTGTGCATAGGGATATTGGACCATAAAGGTACATGAGGAGGACCAGTATAAGTTGGCATTCTCATTCCAAAAGGTCCAGTATGCATTTCAGAAACTTCCTTTTGGATACATAAATTCTGGGCATGAATTTGCTGTATTCATGCATAAGGCTATGCCTGATGCACTGGAAAGGGGAATTATCGTATGTTGATAATGTTTTAATCAAAAGCACAGACTTTGAAAAACACATTGCAGAGCTTAAACACGTCCTCAGCCAACTTAAAAGGGCAGGTGTCAAATTATCCCTACAGAAAGCTCAATGGTGCTGCACTCGTGTAAACTTCTTGGGACATGAAGTTACTTCTGAAGGGCTAAATCCTCAGAAGAAAAAGGTGGAAGCTATAGTGAATTCTAAAAACCCCACTAACTTAAAGGAATTGAGTTCATTCCTGGGTTTGACGAATTATTCTCGCAAATTCATTGATAATTATGTAGAGTTAGCTAAACCACTACTACTTCTTTTAAAGAAGGATGTGAAATGGCACTGGAGTGAGTCTCAAGAGACAGCCATCAAAGAGCTGAAGAGAAAACTCACACAAGCACATTGCTTAGCATACCCTGAAGGAGGTAAACCTTTCTTCTTAGACACAAGTTACACAGATGTAGGCATGAGTGCTGAGCTATACCAAAAGCATGATAGTTTAAGCAAAACCATAGCTTATGCGAGCAAAACTCTATCCCCAGTAGAAATAAAATTTAGCGATTGTGAAAAAGCCCTCTTATCTACTGTATGGGCTCTACAAAATTTCCGCAGCTATATACAGGGTGAAAAAATTATTGTAGAAACGGCCCATCAGCCTTTGCTATATTTGCAAAGTGAGAGAATAAGAGATGGGAATTTGTCTAATAGCTGCATAACAGTGTGGACCCTTTCCTTACAAGGCTGGCCTTTAGAAATTTGCTACAAGCAGAATAAAAAGAATCCAGTCGCACAGGGGCTTACTGAGCTCCATGACTGTACTGCTAAAGATCCTGGGGAAGAATTATCAGAAGATGATTTCCTGGAGGAACAATTGCTTTCCCCATATAAAATGTACAATGAGGACAATTGTCAAACATTACCTTGGGTATATGTTGATGGTTGTTCTTACCATGCCACTGTTGATAATGAGCACAGACTAGTCGCTGGCATTGGTATAACTTGGGCACATGGATTCTCAAATATATCTATAGGTTTCAACATTGGACCAAGATCCAGTCAAGTTGCAGAACTCACTGCTGTTCTAAAGACAATTGAAATGGCTATTGAACATAGTATTCATGAATTTGTGATCATAACTGACTCAAATTATGTGCGTGACAGTTTTGTTGAATACCTGCCAACTTGGAAAAGAAATGGTATGCAGAAAAGCAATAACAAACCAGTCAAGCATGGCAAGTTGTTCTGCGAGATTGATAATCTGGTGGTATCCAATGATTTAAAACGTGGTTTAGAAAGGAGCGCCAAATCTTGGCGAGGTCTGGTGCGGTATAGGTGTGAAAATATGGTATTCTGTCTGAGAAATTGTATAGCGCTATAGCTCAGCTACCATATTTTCACACCTATACCGCACCAGACCTCGCCAAGATTTGGCGCTCCTTTCTAAACCACGTTTTGACACATATTTTCTAAAAGTGGGCACCTGGGGACCCACTATAGACAGGAGCTATAGGTCCACACTTTCAGCGCTGTAAGAAAACATTGTATCCAATGATTTAACCATACACTGGAAAAAGACAAAAGGTCATTCCAGGGTTCTAGGTCCTGATAAGGAAGGCAATGATCTTGCGGATTCATTAGCCAAACAAGGAGCCATAACTGGAGAACTCCTTAATATTGACCACTTAATGGGTGCAATTCAGGTAGAAGCCATTATCAGAAACCAGGCAAAATAACAGAGTGAACTTCAGGATTCTCCTAGTGAGGATCTGATCACTAGTCAAAAAGAAGACCCCATTGTAGACATCTTCTATAAACACATAGAAGATCCTGAAAGCAACCCCATATCAAAAGATGACTGTATTGGAAAAGAAGATCTTAGAATCTTAATAAAGTCCAGATCACGATTCAAGTTACAGGATGGGTTGTTAATTAGAACCTCCAAAACTGGCATCCAGCAATGGGTAGTACCCACCAAGTTCAGAGGTCTAATGCTTCAACATGCCCATGATGCTCCTACATCTGGTCATCGTGGTACCAAATTCACGTATGAAATATTGCGTGACTATGCTTTTTGGCCACACATGTTGAAAGATGTTCAAACCTACTGCCAAGGGTGTTTAATCTGTCCACAGATCCAACCCACTGCGCCAACGCATAGAGCGCCATTGCAGAAAAGGGGGATGGTAATGCCATGGTCAGATATACAAATTGATTTTATTGGTCCAGTAACAAGGTAATCAAGAGGTAACAAATACATCAGTGCATCAGTGCACCTAACAATAGTGCTGAAACATGCGCAGCATTGCTCATCAACCACGTGTTTTACAGATTTGGTTTACCCCAAAGAATCGAATCAGATCGGGGAACCCATTTCACTAGCGAAGTGATGACCAAAATGTGGAAAATACTAGGGGTAAAAAGAAAGCTCCATATTGCATATAGAGCAGCATCAAGTGGTGGTGTAGAGCGTTACAACCAGTCCATTGTTAAAATCCTCAAAAAGTTTGTGAGTGAAACGGGTAAAGACTGGGATGTAAAACTACCTCTAGTCCTAATGGCATTAAGAGCAACTCCAACTCCAAGTAGTGCTACCAAGATGTCACCTTTTGAACTGATGACTGGTAGAAGAATGTTTCTACCTCAGCATCTGCTGTACCGTACATCAGACTAAAATTTGATAAATGCTGCCAATACACATCAATATGTGGAGAACCTAGGAAAGCACCTGCAATATGCCTATGCATTTGCTCAAAGGAATTTAGAAAGAGTCGCAACTGCCACTAAAACCTATTATTATCTCAAAACGTCCAAAAAGGAATATGAAATAAATGATAAAGTTTATCTTTATAACTTTGGAAGAGATCAGGTTAAGCAGAAGAAATTTCTTCACTCATGGAAAGGTCCTTTTTTCATTACTGACAAAATATCTCCAGTGGCCTATAAAATACGGATCCCCAAAAATCAAAGTTTCATAGATAAATGGATCCATATCAATCAATTGCGGGCATGTCATCCTAGGATCCAACTAGAAGTCATAGAGGGAGAATGAAGTGTCATATCCCCAAATGCACTAAAAATATACTGTAGTTTAAAGATGCCTAGCTGATGAACATGAAGGCTCAAAATTGACAGACTTTCTACATAGAATACTGTCTGTGATGCATACGGTCAACATCCTCTACAAATACCATTGACTTTAAGCAAATTTAAATACATGTGTCCTATATCTATTTAAAATTGGAAGGGGGATTTATGTCAAGGTATATATAAAGATTAATAAATATATATATATTTTTCATATGTTTGGCTGGTTAGTAGCAAATGATCAATTCATTCAGAAAATTTACTTGAGACTCCTGTCCCATCCTCCCACATTCAGTATGCAAAAGTTAAAAGGGCATCCAAGTGAAAACAATAAATATTTGGTTTGTTTAACTTTAACAGCCATTGCAAGGGACCATATGCATTTCACTGCCTGGAAATGTGTGATAGGATCTCCTACCCTTTTACAACGCTGCCTGTTAGTCTAGTTTAAAGTGGCATGTTCTGTGAGAACTTTAGCTGTACATTTCAGATGCAAATTGACCCCATGCTATGTAAGTGGAGCAATAAAAACTTGGCAGAAACACATGTTTTAAATTATTTTCTTGGGAACCATTGTTAAAAGACAGCATAAGTAAAATTAAATACATTTTGAAAAATAAATAATGCCAATAGCTTCATGTGTGTTTGAAATAATTCAAATAACTCATATATATATATATATATATATATATATATATATATATATATATATATATATATATATATAGAACTGAAACATATTATATTAAATGAAGATTTGTTGCAGTGAATAGATTTATAAATAAATAAATTCAAATCTGTAATAGATTACATGGAAATTACAATGAACCCATTGTTAAAAAACAGCATAGAAATGAATACATGTGTGTATATATACATATATTCAGACAACATATTATATTAATTAAATAATTGTTGCAGTAAAAAGATATATGAAAAATAGATTCAAAACTGTAATAATACCATTGTTTAATTATATATAACATAATTTTTCTATTTTTCAGATGGAGTGCCTGCATGGGATATCTGAATCATGTCATATGATTACATACTAGATGTTTGTGAAAGTTTAGACACAGCTCTGAAAATATAACAGATGTATAAATTCTATTATTCTTGAATAGTTAGCAGTATAAATGGCTTTAATATAATATAATGGTATTTGGTATAGAAATGATCAGAAAATTCATAAGATACTACCCTATCTAAAATTAATATTGTATGTGGTTGATGCAAAAAGTTATGGTCTGATTAAATAATCAATAATCAATACAAGTTGTTAAAAATGTTTAGAAATGGTTAAATATGAATTTGTGTTGCAACGCTGCCACCAAAGGGCCAAAACCCGGTATAGCAATTAAGAGACTTAGCTGTTTAAAGGATGCGTTTCCATAACAACAATATATACTGAACCAAATGGGATGATCAGCTTCGTAAAGGCAAATAACAAAGCAGGTTCCGAAGGGCCACCCATATTCCACACCTATGATTAAAGAATATAAGTTGTATGCAGGGAAGGAAAAGAAACGGGCTGCAGATTTTTCTTGGCAAAAAAAACTGACTGAAAATTGTGCATGGGATACAGTCAAGCTATAAGAAGAATAGGCCATACTTTCTCTTACCAATTGCAATTACACTTACTTTTTATATAAGGTGGGACAGGTTTTGAAGCTGAATATCATCTTGGTAATGTATTAAGAGATTGCTATAGCAAATAAATTTTAAGAACACTCAGACCTAGATTTGGAGTTTGGCGGTAGCCGTGAAAACCAGCGTTAGAGGCTCCTAACGCTGGTTTTAGGCTACCGCCGGTATTTAGAGTCACTCAAAATAGGGTCTAACGCTCACTTTTCAGCCGCGACTTTTCCATACTGCAGATCCCCTTACGTCAATTGCGTATCCTATCTTTTCAATGGGATCTTCCTAACTCCGGTATTTAGAGTCGTGTCTGAAGTGAGCGTTAGACATCTAACGACAAAACTCCAGCCGCAGGAAAAAAGTCAGTAGTTAAGCTGATCGGAACAGCCAATAGAATGCGAGCTCAATCTGATTGGCTGATTGGATCAGCCAATCGGATTGAACTTGATTCTGATTGGCTGATTCCATCAGCCAATCAGAATATTCCTACCTTAATTCCGATTGGCTGATAGAATCCTATCAGCCAATCGGAATTCGAGGGACGCCATCTTGGATGACGTCCCTTAAAGGAACCGTCATTCTGCAGTTGGACGTCGCCGGAAGAAGATGGGTCCGCGGTGGAGGTCTTCAGGAGGTCTTCAGGATGTAATATTTTTCTTATGTTTGTAGATATTTTTTTATTTTTTAATATTTTTCTTATGTTTGTAGATTTTTTTTTTATTTAATTAATTTATTGATAGTCTAGTGTTAGGTTTATTTGTAACTTAGGTTAGGATTTCTTTTACAGGTAAATTTTTAATTATTTTAACTATTTTAGCTATTAAATAGTTCTTAACTATTTAATAGCTATTGTACCTGGTTAAAATAAATACAAAGTTACCTGTAAAATAAATATAAATCCTAAAATAGCTATAATATAATTATAATTTATATTGTAGCTATATTAGGATTTATTTTACAGGTAAGTATTTAGCTTTAAATAGGAATAATTTATTTAATAAGAGTTAATTAATTTCGTTAGATTTAAATTATATTTAACTTAGGGGGGTGTTAGTATTAGGGTTAGACTTAGCTTTAGGGGTTAATACATTTATTAGAATAGCGGCGAGATTCGGTCAGCAGATTAGGGGTTAATAATTGAAGTTAGGTGTCGGCGATGTTAGGGAGGGCAGATTAGGGGTTAATACTATTTATGATAGGGTTAGTGAGGCGGATTAGGGGTTAATAACTTTATTATAATAGCGGTGCGGTCCGGTCGGCAGATTAGGGGTTAATAAGTGTAGGCAGGTGGAGGCGACGTTGGGGGGGCAGATTAGGGGTTAATAAATATAATATAGGGGTCGGCGATGTTAGGGCAGCAGATTAGGGGTACATAGGGATAATGTAAGTAGCGGCGGTTTACGGAGCGGCAGATTAGGGGTTAATAATAATATGCAGGGGTCAGCGATAGCGGGGGCGGCAGATTAGGGGTTAATAAGTGTAAGGTTAGGGGTGTTTAGACTCGGGGTACATGTTAGAGTGTTAAGTGCAGACGTCGGAAGGGTTACCGCATAGCAAACAATGGGGCTACGTTAGGAGCTGAACGCGGCTTTTTTGCAGGTGTTAGGTTTTTTTTTCAGCTCAAACAGCCCCATTGTTTCCTATGGGAGAATCGTGCACGAGCACGTTTTTGAGGCTGGCCGCGTCCGTAAGCAACTCTGGTATCGAGAGTTGAAGCTGCGTTAAAAATGCTCTACGCTCCTTTTTTGGAGCCTAACGCAGCCTTTATGTGGACTCTCGATACCAGAGTTATTTTTATGGTGCGGCCAGTAAAACGCGGGCGTTAGTTTTTCGGGTCGTTACCGACAAAACTCCAAATCTAGCCGTTAGTATTTTAACTGTGTTCATAATCTTGTATAAGGCTAAGTTTGTATCTTGCATGCTAAATAATTCATCTGTGCAAAATATAGAATATATATATATCTTAGAATTGATTTTAATTATAAGTGATTAAAAATTTGTGCCAGTTTAAATAAATAGACAATTAAGTAACTGTTCACATTAAGAATACATGTATTTTTAGTATCTTAATTAGAATTGTATTATAATCAATTGCATCTAAATAGCTTAGTATTTATATATTGTCCTATTGTTTCTTAGCACTGTTAATGGTATTGCTGAATATTAGTAGCTGTTATTTTAAGTCTCACTGTGATATTTTAAATGCAACTCTGAATGAAAGGCTATTGTGAATGAGGCCAGTTCTAAAGGTAAACGTGTATGAACTCTGCATAGCATATTTTAATAGTTTTTAAACGTGTATAATTTTGATTCATATTTTAATTCTTACAAATATATATATATATATATATATATATATATATATATATATATATATATATATATATATATATATATCAATGTGTTCATAGTAATCTACTAATAATAAAGAATTCAGATATTTATATTAATTTTATTGTCTTAGCAAATGTATGTTTGATTGTGGGTTTTAGTTTAAAGAAAGATTGTTAAATATATCAGTTATAACCCTGCTATATACTAACATATTATTTGGAGAGTAAATGTTAAAATTCTTATAAGTATACTGACATTTTTAACAAAAGATACCAAAAGCTCAAAGCAAATGAGGTGATACAAGTAAATTGGAAAGTTGTTTAATACAGCATATTCTTTATGAATCAGGAAATAAAATATTTGGGTTTCATGTTCCTTTAACCCTGTGGATTTGGTTTGTGTGAAGTAAAGATTTTGAGCTTCAGAAGTTTTAATGGTAGAAAATGTTTAGGATTGTAATCACTTACAGAACACACTGGCAATACCAACCTAAGTTCTGAAATATAATCATCCTCTTGGTACAGATCATTTGAACAGACTGGTTTTAACAAATTATCTACTGTCACTATTCATTTAAACCTTTCTAAACACATAGTCAAAGTCATCAACTGTGGCATTGGTGAATATGCCCCAATCACCATCCATATTCTTTCTATAAAATGTCCTTTTTTAAATGCATCATCTTTATTTCGATCCTCCTCTATATAGTTTATTATATGGTCAAAATGTGCTTAAAGGGATATTAGACACTAAATAAATCAGTGCTTGAATGATGTATTTAGAGCAAAGATTAGCCTGAAAATAATTTGAACATGTATTTTTAAAAATTATATTAGTTTTTTAAATATTGAATAAAAAAAAAGGGTAAAGTTAATATCCATAAAGCAGTGTTACCTTTTCTGCTGAGGCCAATTAGGAATGGTTATAAATGGCTTCCTAGAGTGTGCAACCAATGACTGTGGGGCGTATAGCTGTGTCTGCACTTCCATGTTTTATGTGAATTGGAAAGCCCACAATATTCAGAATTAAATTACAGGAAAGGAGAACAAAATAAATAATGAAAGTATATTGCAAAGTTGTTTTATTGCATGTAATTAAACAATTTATATTATTATCTTGAGGTGTTTAATGCCCCTTTAATGACAAGTATGTAACCAGCCTTATGTGATGTCATGTGAAGATTTCATTCCTTTTTCCCCTATAATGGTACAAAATCCACTGATTTATATTGTCATTATAAACAATTAGTGTGTAGAATCCTGTGTTTATATAACATATTTTGTCTTTCTTGGTGTTTTGATTTTTATCAAATGTATCAGTCTATTTGTAATTGTAAACGTGTAATTATTAAGTAGTGTTGTGCAAGTTCATCATATCACTTTAGATTATTTAACTTTTGAGATTAAGCTTTTTCATTAATAGCTTTAATGCGTTCATTTATATCTTTATAATATACAGGTTTTAAAGAAAAAAATCATAGTATGTGGGTGTTAGCATCCTGACTTGTGCAGGGTTTACTTACTTGACACCTGCACCTTTGACCTGGCAGTAGTTTACACTCATTCTCATCCAATCCTTAATCTCATTAGTTTTTGTTCTCCGAACATCAGGCTAATTTGTCGCTCTGCTAGTTTGTTTTTTTGCCTGATATTTGGCTACTGATGTTTGATTGTTGTTTTGTATTTACTACACGTTCCCAAACAAAATATTTGTTGATTGTTGCATATGAATCATTTGTCTTTTTCATTTAAAGGATTTCTCACCGAAATAGTCTAAATTTAAAGGACCAGTCAACACAGTAGATTTGCATAATCAACAAATGCAAGATAACAAGACAATGCAATAGCACTTAGTATGAACTTCAAATGAGTAGTAGATTTTTTTTTCTGACAATTTTAAAAGTTATGTCTTTTTCCACTCCCCCTGTACCATGTGACAGCCATCAGCCAATCACAAATGCATACACGTACCATGTGACATCCATCAGCCATTCACAAATGCATACACACTTATTCTTGCACATGATCAATAGGAGCTGGTGACTCAAAAAGTTTAAATATAAAAAGACTGTGCACATTTAGTTAATGGAAGTAAATTGGAAAGTTGTTTAAAATGGCATGCTCTATCTGAATAATGAAAGTTTAATTTTGATTTAGTGTCCCTTTAAACTTTTTGAGACTTTGAAGGTATTTTTGTTTTTTACATGTGACTGAATTAGAATGTAGACCTAGATATGTTTAGATAGCACTTCTCTGTTAAAGCAAAATCCTAACCACCTTTAAAAATGATGGACTCATTTTCTTTATGTTCCAATGCTAAAAGAGCTTTTCACATGGGCTTCTCTTTCCATATGAATATGATTTTGTAGAGCAAAACACATTTTTAAATCGTAAGCCATCCCAATCATTTAGAAAACATAATTTTCTAATGGTTTTCAAATGAAAAATGTCTCAAAGACCACAGAGTATCTGTAAAAAGAACTACCCTGTGAACAGGACTAGGTCATGCTATGATAGCTGTTGGTATCGATGTAAGCCATATGTATCAATTTGTATTAATAATGGCCCTTAGCTGTTAGCTCTGCCTGTGGGGTTAAGTTGTGCTACAATCTTGTAAACAGAGAAAAGCAGAGAAGCGGGTGAGTACATAGTAAATGTGACTTAGATAGATAGTTAGAGATATGACAATAATAATACAAAAAATTGAAACTTGTGCAGTTTACATTTAATCACAGCAGCATGTGTTCTAACATGAGATGAAAATTTCATTACATAAGTAATACTGTAACTTGTAATATATATAATATATATTTTGGGTATAATTATTTTACTTTATAATTATTTAAATCTATAGCATAGAAAGATAACAACAAATAAACTGTGCAGTGATTCTAGTATTAGTAATACAATTCTTTGTGATAACCTTGGTAGAATGTGGCATAATACTGACACCTTGTGGTATAAAATATTATTGCAGTTTTGTTTCTGAATTCATCATTTATTTATTTTTCCCCTCATCCTGACTTTCAGACAACCACTTAACTTAAAACAGAAATTGGTCCACAGAAAACTACCCCTTGCGAGAAAGAATGCGGAATGGCACCAAGTGCTGCGATAAAACTTTGTCAACACATATGTAAAAACAGTACAGCAAATCGCATCAATAAATCTTACAACATTATTACATTAAAGGGCCATACACATATATCTGCAGATGTGGTATACATAATACGTTGCACTTCATGTAATGTAGAATGTTATATTAAATCAACAAGCCCAAAACTGCAGACACTCAATCAAAAATTGCAGTGAAACAAAATACTGCACTCCTGTTAGAGACCATTTAAAGGGACACTGAACCCAAAAAACTTGTTTTCTAATTCAGAAAGAGCATGCAATTTTAAGCAACTTTCTAATTTACTCCTATTATCATTTTTCTTTGTTCTCTTGCTATCTTTATTTGAAAAAGAAGGCATCTATGCTTTTTTTTTAGTTCAGTACTCTGGACAGCAATTTTTTATTGGTGGATGAATATAACCACCAATCAGCAAGGACAACCCAGGTTGTTCACCAAAAATGGGCCGGCATCTAAACTTACATTCTTGCATTTTAAATAAAGATACCAAGAGAATGAAGAAAATTTGATAATAGGAGTAAATTAGAAAGTTGCTTAAAATTTCATGCTCAATCTGAATCATGAAAGAAAATTTTTGGGTACAGTGTCCCTTTAAACCAGACTGACCACTCAATTCAAAACCTCAAAATCAATTCTCAGGAGTATCTTCAAAATGACATTGGAAAGAAAAGCATTTGAAATTAATATAACACACTTCAAAACTTTAAATACTGGACTGAATATATTCTAAACTTTTTGTACATATACTTGCAGCTTATGTCCACCTCTATGACATTTTTTGCGTGTATACTCAAATGCATGTACACACACACACAGATATATATATATATCCATTTGGGATGTTACAGGCAAGCACTCTTATTTAAAGATATTAAAACCAACCATAACATTTTGGTTTGTACACTTTTTCAAATGGAGAGAGACACTAGGCCAAAGAGGCTTATTGCTAATCAGAAATATACTGACACATGGTACATTACTCTTCAAAAGAGAGACATATTGGATTTTTAAGCTTAAAACCAGTAAGTCTTAAAGTTTTAATTCAGCATATGATGTTATACATTGTTGAGAGTAATAATAATTTTAAAGGATTATTCCATATTGTTTGAGATAGATTTCATTGTATACAGCTTCTTAGTCTTAGAAGAACTAATAAGCAGCTTGATTTAATGAGAAACTAATGGCTAGATTTAGAGTTTTGTCGGTAAGGACCCGCGTAGCTAACGCCGGCTTTTTTCTGGCCGCACCATAAAAATAACTCTGGTATTGAGAGTCCACATAAAGGCTGCGTTAGGCTCCAAAAAAGGAGCGTAGAGCATATTTAACAAAGCTTCAACTCTCGATACCAGAGTTGCTTACGGACGCGGCCAGCCTCAAAAACGTGGACAAGTGTGGAGGCCCCACACGAAACATGTTTGCCGTGTCTTGCAATACTGGAACACCATTATTGAATCTCACATCCCTGTTTTTATTTACGCTCTACTACCAATAAAGACTTTTCTATTTTTACTACAAGAGTCACTGTGCTTTTCCTGGGGAGGAGTTGCGATAGACTTACCGGATTCCTGTTTGTATGCTGTTTGGCGTCGTAACGACGACGCTGTCTTACGACACCCTCACTAGGAAGCAGGCTGATGACGTGTGCACTCGCTGAAGACACGCTGCCGGAGAAGACGTGGAAGTGGTGAGCGCTGGGGATCTGATGTGTCAGCCTCAAAAACGTGCTCGTGCACGATTCCCCCATAGGAAACAATGGGGCTGTTTGAGCTGAAAAAAAACCCAACACCTGCAAAAAAGCCGGGTTCAGCTCCTAACGCAGCCCCATTGTTTGCTATGCGGAAACACTTCCTACGTCTGCCCCTAACACTCTAACATGTACCCCGAGTCTAAACACCCCTAGCATTACACTTATTAACCCCTAATCTGCCGCCCCCCGCTATCGCTGACCCCTGCATATTATTATTAACCCCTAATCTGCCGCTCCGTAAACCGCCGCTACTTACATTATCCCTATGTACCCCTAATCTGCTGCCCTAACATCGCCGACCCCTATATTATATTTATTAACCCCTAATCTGCCCCCCCCAACGTCGCCTCCACCTGCCTACACTTATTAACCCCTAATCTGCCGAGCGGACCTGAGCGCTACTATAATAAAGTTATTAACCCCTAATCCGCCTCACTAACCCTATAATAAATAGAATTAACCCCTAATCTGCCCTCCCTAACATCGCCGACACCTAACTTCAATTATTAACCCCTAATCTGCCGACTGGAGCTCACCGCTATTCTAATAAATGTATTAACCCCTAAAGCTAAGTCTAACCCTAACACTAACACCCCCCTAAGTTAAATATAATTTACATCTAACGAAATTAATTATCTCTTATTAAATAAATTATTCCTATTTAAAGCTAAATATTTACCTGTAAAATAAATCCTAATATAGCTACACTATAAATTATAATTATATTATAGCTATTTTAGGATTAATATTTATTTTACAGGTAACTTTGTAATTATTTTAACCAGGTACAATAGCTATTAAATAGTTAAGAACTATTTAATAGTTACCTATTTAAAATAATAACAAAATTACCTGTAAAATAAATCCTAACCTAAGTTACAATTAAACCTAACACTACACTATCATTAAATTAATTAAATAAAATATCTACAAATAACTACAATGAAATAAACTAACTAAAGTACAAAAAATAAAAAATAAAAAAGAACTAAGTTACAAAAAATAAAAAAATATTTACAAACATAAGGAAAATCTTACAACAATTTTAAACTAATTACACCTACTCTAAGCCCCCTAATAAAATAACAAAGCCCCCCAAAATAAAAAATGCCCTACCATATTCTAAATTACTAAAGTTCAAAGCTCTTTTACCTTACCAGCCCTGAACAGGGCCCTTTGCGGGGCATGCCCCAAGAAGTTCAGCTCTTTTGCCTGTAAAAAAAAACATACAATACCCCCCCCAACATTACAACCCACCACCCACATACCCCTAATCTAACCCAAACCCCCCTTAAATAAACCTAACACTAAGCCCCTGAAGATCATCCTACCTTGTCTTCACCTCACCGGGTATCACACCGATCCGTCCTGGCTCCGATATCTTCATCCAACACAAGCGGGGGCTAGACATCCACTGAAGAAGTCCAGAAGAGGGTCCAAAGTCTTCATCCTATCCGGGAAGAAGAGTAGATCCGGATCGGCAACCATCTTCTTCCAAGCGGCATCTTCTATCTTCATCCGATGAGGACCGGCTCCATCCTGAAGACCTCCACCGCGGACCCATCTTCATCCGGCGACGTCCAACTGAAGAATGACGGTTGCTTTAAGAGACGTCATCCAAGATGGCGTCCCTCGAATTCCGATTGGCTGATAGGATTCTATCAGCCAATCGGAATTAAGGTAGGAATATTTGGCTGATGGAATCAGCCAATCAGAATCAAGTTCAATCCGATTGGCTGATCCAATCAGCCAATCAGATTGAGCTCGCATTCTATTGGCTGTTCCGATCAGCCAATAGAATGCGAGCTCAATCTGATTGGCTGATTGGATCAGCCAATCGGATTGATCTTGATTCTGATTGGCTGATTCCATCAGCCAATCAGAATATTCCTACCTTAATTCCGATTGGCTGATAGAATCCTATCAGCCAATCGGAATTTGAGGGACGCCATCTTGGATGACGTCCCTTAAAGGAACCGTCATTCTTCAGTTGGACATCGCCGGATGAAGATGGGTCCGCGGTGGAGGTCTTCAGGATGGAGCCGGTCCTCATCGGATGAAGATAGAAGATGCCGCTTGGAAGATGATGGTTGCCGGTCCGGATCTACTCTTCCCGGATAGGATGAAGACTTTGGACCCTCTTCTGGACTTCTTCAGTGGATGTCTAGCCCCCGCTTGGGTTGGATGAAGATATCGGAGCCAGGACGGATCGGTGTGATACCCGGTGAGGTGAAGACAAGGTAGGATGATCTTCAGGGGCTTAGTGTTAGGTTTATTTAAGGGGGGTTTGGGTTAGATTAGGGCTATGTGGGTGGTGGGTTGTAATGTTGGGGGGGGTATTGTATGTTTTTTTTTACAGGCAAAAGAGCTGAACTTCTTGGGGCATGCCCCGCAAAGGGCCCTCTTCAGGGCTGGTAAGGTAAAAGAGCTTTGAACTTTAGTAATTTAGAATAGGGTAGGGCATTTTTTTATTTTGGGGGGCTTTGTTATTTTATTAGGGGGCTTAGAGTAGGTGTAATTAGTTTAAAATTGTTGTAATATTTTTCTTATGTTTGTAAATATTTTTTAATTTTTTGTAACTTAGTTCTTTTTTATTTTTTGTACTTTAGTTATTTTATTTCATTGTAGTTATTTGTAGGTATTGTATTTAATTTATTTATTGATAGTGTAGTGTTAGGTTTAATTGTAGGTAATTGTAGGTATTTTATTTAATTAATTTATTGATAGTGTAGTGTTAGGTTTAATTGTAACTTAGGTTAGGATTTATTTTACAGGTAAATTTGTAATTATTTTAACTATTTTAGCTATTAAATAGTTCTTAACTATTTAATAGCTATTGTACCTGGTTAAAATAAATACAAAGTTACCTGTAAAATAAATATTAATCCTAAAATAGCTATAATATAATTATAATTTATGTTGTAGCTATATTAGGATTTATTTTACAGGTAAGTATTTAGCTTTAAATAGGAATAATTTATTTAATAAGAGTTAATTAATTTCGTTAGATTAAAATTTTATTTAATTTAGGGGGGTGTTAGTGTTAGGGTTAGACTTAGCTTTAGGGGTTAATACATTTATTAGAATAGCGGCGAGATTCGGTCGGCAGATTAGGGGTTAATAATTGAAGTTAGGTGTCGGCGATGTTAGGGAGGGCAGGTTAGGGGTTAATAAATATAATATAGGGGTCGGCGGTGTTAGGGGCAGCAGATTAGGGGTACATAGCTATAATGTAGCTGGCGGCTCTTTGCGGTCGGCAGATTAGGGGTTAATTATTGTAGGTAGGTGGTGGCGACGTTGTGGGGGGCAGGTTAGGGGTTAATAAATATAATATAGGGGTCGGCGATGTTAGGGCAGCAGATTAGGGGTACATAGGGATAATGTAGCTGGCGGCGGCGTGCGGACGGCAGATTAGGGGTTAATAAGTGTAGGTAGCTGGCGGCGACATTGTGGGGGGCAGATTAGGGGTTAATAAATATAATATAGGGGTCGGCGGTGTTAGGGGCAGCAGATTAGGGGTAAATAAGGATAACGTAGGTGGCGGTCGGCAGATTAGGGGTTAAAAAAATGTAATCGAGTTGCGGCGATGTGGGGGGACCTCGGTTTAGGGGTACATAGGTAGTTTATGGGTGTTAGTGTACTTTAGAGTACAGTAGTTAAGAGCTTTATGAACCGGCGTTAGCCCAGAAAGCTCTTAACTACTGACTTTTTTCTGCGGCTGGAGTTTTGTCGTTAGATTTCTAACGCTCACTTCAGACACGACTCTAAATACCGGAGTTAGAAAAATCCCATTGAAAAGATAGGATACGCAATTTACGTAAGGGGATCTGCGGTATGGAAAAGTTGCGGCTGAAAAGTGAGCGTTAGACCCTTTTTTGAGTGACTCCAAATACCGGAGGTAGCCTAAAACCAGCTTTAGGAGCCTCTAACGCTGGTTTTCACGGCTACCGCCAAACTCCAAATCTAGGCCTAAAAAAGTTAATACATGATTTTTCATGATGTGTTAAACTGTATTGGTCCACCTTAAAGGGACACAAAACCCATTTTTTTTGTTTTACGATTCATTCAGATAGAGCAGGCAATTTAAGCAACTTTCTAATTTACTCCTATTATAATTCTTTTCTTCGTTCTCTTGCCATCTTTATTTGAAAAAGCAGGAATGTAAGCATAGTAGCCGTCCCATTTTTGGTTCAGAACCTGGGTAGCACTTGCTCATTGGTGGCTACATTTGAACAAGTACAAGAATCATTGTCAACTGAAGAAGAAAGAGCTTTAAACTACGGTTTAGGTTTTGTCCCAGATGAGTCTTTAATGTTTTTGAGACCCTTTTGATCCATAGTTTAATGGTTAAAAAAAACTTTTTAGAAATAGATATGTGATAATAAAGGGAGAGAGGATACAAATAGTATCTCATTTCCCTACAAAGTTAACAATTTGGCTCAGATTCCATACAAGTTATTATGAGAATAGGTTTAAGCCAAATTCTGTATTTTATCTTATACAGACCAAGGGCAGTGTCCTGGAACAGTTTCAAACAAGGGTTGAGTATGATTTTATAGAACTTCATATTAAGACCAAACATATGTAAAAATCTGAATGAGGAATAAAAGGCATTATACAACCTGAGTAATAGAGAGGACATGTCAGGGTTTTTTCCCTGTTTTGTTTGCGATGTGCTGCTGGCACCATTTTACTCACCTCTCTTGCTGACTATGGTGCATTGTGGGGGATGCTGCTCATTTCCTGCACTTCCTTTTATGGCCAGACTGGTGTGCATCATCATTGTGAGAAAGGATGCAGTCTCAGAATTGTGATGTCATCACTTATTATTTAAAGGGCCTCTGTTCAGTATGCTTTGCCTTTGCGTTGTCCCTGTTTGTGAGAGTTCCTGTGTATTACCTGGCTGTCTGACATCCTTCCTGGTTCCTGATCCCTGGCTTGTTCCTGGGTCTGCTGTTTTCCTTGTTCCTGATTCCGGCTCGTCTGACTATTCGCTTTGGCTCCTGACACGGCTCCTCTGACTACCAGCTCTGGTTTTGACTCCTGGCTTGTTATTTGACTTGTGGACTTTTAATTTTTTGTTATTAAACAGCGTTTAACACCAGGAGCGGGCATTATGAGTATCTTGTAATGCCCTTTGGCCTATGTAAAGCTCCTGCTGTTTTCCAGGAATTTATTAATGATGTCCTATGAGATATGTTGCAACAGTGTGTTGTGGTGTACTTAGACGACATCCTCATACACTCACCCACACTTGAGGCTCATCGTTCTGATGTTACACGGGTTCTTCAGAGACTACATGAGAACGGCCTGTTTTGTAAACTCGAGAAATGTGAGTTCCATCAGACTCAAGTAACCTTCCTAGGTTATGTTATCTCTGTTGCAGGGTTCTCCATGGATCCTGACAAGTTATCTGCAGTTCTGCAGTGGCCTCGCCCAGTTGGTCTTCGGTCTATTCAACGTTTTTGGGGTTCGCCAATTTCTATAGAAAGTTTATTAAAAACGTTTCTTCCTTGGTCAAACCTATTACGGACATGACCCGTAATGAGAATGATCCACTCCATTCATCACCTACTGCCATTAAGGCCTTTGATAGTCTTAAGACTGCCTTTGCTGCCGCTCCAGTTCTGGCTCATCCTAACCCTGTCCTGCCTTTCGTTCTTGAGGTCGATGCGTCTGAGACTGGAGTAGGTGCCCTCTTGTCTCAACGTCCTACGCCTGACGGTTCCTTGCATCCGTGTGGTTTCTTCTCTAAGAAATTGTCTCCAGTGGAGTGCAATTATGAAATTGGTGACAGGGAATTACTGGCCATAATTTTGGCACTCAAGGAATGGAGGCATCTTCTCGAGGGTACTAGCGTGCCAGTGCTCATTCTTACTGACCACAAGAATTTAACTTATCTATCTGAAGCAAAACGTTTGTCGCCCCGACAGGCCAGATGGGCGCTATTTTTGTCTCAGTTTAATTATGTGGTCTCCTACCTGCCTGGTAGTAAGAATGTTAGGACTGATGCCCTCTCTCGACAATTTTCGCCTCTGTCCAAGGAGTCTGTACCTACTCCTGTTATACCTCCTGACCATATTTTAGCTACCATACGTACTAATTTGACTTCTCCCTTGGGGGAGGAGATCCTGGCTGCACAAACCAATGCACCTCCTGAGAAACCTAGTGGTAAGTGTTTTGTTCCTGAGAATCTTCGAACTAAACTTTTGCACACTTACCACTATCCTAAAGCCGCAGGTCACCCAGGCAAGAACCAAATGATTTGGTCTGTCAATCGACAATTCTGGTGGCCAGGTCTTCATTCTGATGTTGCTGCGTATGTTGCCTCTTGCTCAGTTTGTGAACAGAATAAGACTCCTCAAAGTCTTCCTGTGGGTCTTCTTCAACCTATTGCTAATGGTGAGCGTCCTTGGACACATCTTTCCATGGACTTCATTGTCAAGCTCACTGTTTCCAATGGCAATACTGTTATCCTTATGGTGGTTGACCGTTTTTTTCTAAAATGTCAAATTGCATTCCCTTGATGAAGTTGCCTACCGCTCAGGAGTTGCTTAATTTTTTTTTCCGTTTACATGGGTTACCCAAGGAGATAGTGTCGGACCGGGGTAGCCAGTTTGTCTCCATATTTTGGCGTTCCTTTTGTACTCAAATGGGGATCCAGCTTTCCTTCTCCTCGGCATATCACCCTCAATCCAATGGGGCTGTGGAACGGTCTAATCAAGCTCTGGAACAGTTCCTCCGTTGCTATGTCTCAGATCACCAGAATAATTGGTCTGAACTGTTACCTTGGGCAGAGTTTGCTCGTAATAGTGCTATTAATGCTTCCTCTAAGTTATACCCGTTCATGGCGAATTATGGGTTTCAACCATCATTGTTGCCCGATTCATTCATGTCTCTGGAGGAGCATCTCTGGCAACTCCGTTTCACGTGGGTGCAGATTCAGGATTGCCTTCATCGTTCTATGCAGCGCCAAAAGTTCCAAGCTGATCGTAGAGTTTGGCTGTTCTCCCGCAACTTGAACCTTCGTGTGCCTTCCAATAAACTGGCTCCCCGTTATATTGTTCCTTTTCTAAATACTCCGATGGATCAATCCTGTGGCCTACGCTCTTGACCTTCCTCCTGCAATGCGCATCTCCAATGTTTTTCATGTCTCCCTCTTGAAACCATTGGTTTGTAATCGGTTTACCACTGTGTTGCCTTGTCCCAATCCTATCTTTGTTGACAACCATGAGGAGTATGAGGTCAGCAGCATTATTGACTCTCGTATGTCCAGGGGCCATGTACAGTATTTGGTTCACTGGAGCGTTCTTGGGTTCCCTCCTCTGATGTTCATGCTCCTGCCCTCCTCTGTGCCTTCCGTGCCCGTTTCCCCAATAAGCCTTTTGTCTTCCCACGGGGGAGGGGTCATTGAGGGGAGGGTACTGTCAGGGTTTTTTCCCTGTTTGTTTGCTGTGTGCTGCTGGCAGCCATTTTACTCACCTCTCTTGCTGACTATGGTGCATTGTGGGGGATGCTGCTCATTTCCTGCACTTTCTTTTATGGCCAGACTGGTGTGCATCATCTGTGTGAGACAGGATGCAGTCTCAGAATTGTGATGTCATCACTTATTATTTAAAGGGCCTCTGTTCAGTATGCTTTGCCTTTGCGTTGTCTCAGACCTGTTTGTGAGAGTTCCTGTGTATTACCTGGCTGTCTGATGTCCTTCCTGGTTCCTGATCCCTGGCTTGTTCTTGACTCTGCTGTTTTCCTTATTCCTGATTCCGGCTCGTCTGACTATTCGCTTAGTCTCCTGGCTTGTTTTTTGACTTGTGGACTTTTTATTATTTTTTTGTTATTAATAAAGGTGTGATTATTTTTGCACTTCTCGTCTCAGTCTGATTCCTGGCACCCTGACAGGACATTGTCATTACAAAAATTGGACAAAGGGGAAAGTATTGTAGTATGAGATAAATCTGATTATATCAATTTGGCCATGCTACAGTTAATGAATTCTGCCAGTTATAAATATTATTTGGAAATCCGATGAGTGTTTAGAAACAGCAATTAGAGGATATAATAGACGATGGACCAGAACAGTGATGGTGAACCTATGGCACTTGTGCCACAGCTGGCACGCAGAGGTCTCTGTTGGCATGCAAGCCATAAGTTCACAGACATGCTGTACATTCCCTGCAACGAGCATGGCACAGTGGACGCTCATTGATTTTCAAGGCCCTGGGCACAGATTATTTTAGACAAAACATGACAGGGGCGAGTATAAACTTTGGAACACTCAGCACACCAAACTTTACACAATGCAGTTCACAGACACAGTGACAGCACCAGAAGCGGTTGAAAGACAACAAAGACAATGGTAGCGTTAGCAGCAGCAGCAGATGAGGATGTGTGAGGTGAATTCTGAGTTTTGTCACATAAACACACTCCCTATTGTTGTGCTTTAGAACATTAGTTTATATCACACCCAGCTACTGTATTGAGCTTAGCTCTGTGTATTAGGGTTGTCTAGGACCCTGAGAGCGAGATGTCTGTGTAATGTGGCCTATGTGAGCTCAGTCAGTGCTTGTCCCTAAGCAAGTCACATATGAAGTTGAATGTACCTAGCTATCTGCTGGAATATTAGTCTCCTCTTTCCATGCTTGTCTTCTCTTGTTAGTTTTCCCAGGAGAGTTGCAATTTTACTTGGCTCAAGTTTAAGAACTTGTGAGGCTGTGTGAGAATTATGCCCACTTACGATGCATTGTCAGATGGCACCTTCATGAATCAAATAAGTCCCTTCTGATGTTGCTGTGGTGTCTTTTAACCCCTGTTTTAATCTGTAACTGCAGTAACTGTGTCAGCGTCACATGAATGATTGCATTTGGTATGCTTGGTTAAACATGTTTTGGTTTTGCAAGACCCGATGCTTTTATTAAATCAAGCAGTTTGCACAAGAGGAAATATGTTGGAGTAAAGCACAGATAAATACTGAAAGGATACAGCAATTTCAACGATTGAATGATTCTTAGCACACTGCCCTTTCTATTGAAAAATACTGTTTGAATAAGCCTTTTCCCAAAGCAGAGATACAAAAGCTCTGCACTTATTTTAATTTGTTGTCTGGTAGATTAATTAGTTCAGACAGATGTATGAAGTTATTTAGCCAATATTTGGGTTTAATTGCAGTGTTGGCACTTTCAGATAAATAAGTTGATTCATGTTGCAGTTTGGGCACTCAGGCTCAAAAAAGTTCATTGGACTAAAACATGACTTCATTGAGAAGGAGACCACAGATTTCCTAAAAGTAGAATATACTAAAACACAGTTTTTTTTATATACTCCCCAAAGTTCATAAGTCACGTATAAATGTTCAAGGATGACCAATTGGGTCAGGTAATGGTTCTCTCTTGGAACTTTTGTCACAGTGGTTGGATTCCATTTTACAGCCGATGTTGTTTGAACTACCAGCCTCTTGAGAGATCAGATTTTGCCTTTGTCTCATTTTTGTTTATCTACAATCTTCTAATATGCTGTAGGGGAGACACAGTTTGCTTTTTCACTTAATCTAATAGGGTACTGTTTTAAAATATTTATATTTAATTTACTGTATTATATTAATGGGACATGAAACCCAATTTTTTTCTTTCATGATTTAGAAAGACAATAACATTTTAAACAACTTTCTAATTGACTTCTATTATCTAATTTGTTTTATTCTCTTTGTATCATTTGTTGAAGGAGCAGCAATGCACTAATGGTTTCTAACTGAACATATTGGTGAGCCAATCACAATCGATATATATATATGCAGCAACCAATAAACAGCTAGAACCTAGGTTCTCTGCTGCTACTGAGCTTGCCTAGATAAATCTTTCAGCAAAGGATAACAAGAGAAGGACACAAATTAAATAATAGAAGTAAATTGGAAAGTTGTTTAAAATTGCATTCTCTATATGAATCATGAATGAAAAATTGTGGCTTTCATGTCCCTTTAAGCTTTATATTTATATAAATATATTCAAGGCCCATATACAAAGTTGGCGGCGTTATTCCAAGGCAGTAGTTTTTCCAAAAGGTCACAATTTAAAGCTAGAGGAAAAAAGATGCAGGGGCCTATTTACTAATGTGTGAGGGGACATGATCCGATATTGCGGATCATGTCCTCTGCACATCGATAAATGCCGACAACATATGCTGTCGGCATTTATCATTGCACCAGCAGTTCTTTAGACCGCTGCTTCATAACTTGTGTTTCTGGCGAGCCTGAAGGCAAGCCAGAAACACGGGGCATTAAGATCTGTTCGGAGCTTGATAATTCAGCCCCATAATCTCCAACAACATAAATATTTTTTCACAGTAAAAGCAATCAAATTGTGAAACTCATTGCCTAAGGAGGTAGTGCCTGCCAATACCATGGATAAAATTAAAAATGGCTTAGATACATTTATGTCTAAAAATAGAATTCAGGGTGATTGGTAGTTTTAAATAGGTAGGCGTACTGTTTAATCTAAGTTCAATTGTCAGCTTCTTTAGTATAAATCAGGTAATCTCTTTATAGGTTGAACTCAATGGACTTCTGTTTTTCTCAACCTCTTCTACTATGTTACTATTTTACTCTGTAGGGGTAATTTTAGCATTTTGCTCTGTGAGTCATTTTTATATGTATAGTTTAGCCCAGTGTTTCCCAAACCCAGTCCTCAGGACCCTTACTCAGGCCAGATATTCATTATATCTTAACTAGAGCACAGGTGAAACAATCAGCTCACCCATCAGCTGATTATTTCACCTTTGCTCTAGTAAAGATATAATGAATATCTGGCCTGAGTAAGGGTCCTGAGGACTGGGTTTGGGAAACACTGGTTTATCCTTTGCATTTTGTGTTTCTCTGTGATGCTATTAGAAATGCATTCATATTATTATGCCTATCTAGTAGTTCAGGTCTTAGCAGTCTTTGTTCTCTGCTTTGCAATTTGCTTATTTATGCAAAATAATTTAATCTGTTAGATAATCTGGAAATAAATTTTCTCTACTATACTTTTTTTTATATAACAGCATTGTGACGCCATCTAGCACATAAGGTATACTGATAACCAGTTTTATTCAACTGTATAATGATTTTTCCTCTATACATGCATGCAATCAGAAACCTAGATGGTATGAATGAAAAATCTAGATCACAGCCATTGAGACATATATATGGTTGCTCTCTATCTATGTATATCTGCTAAACGTGTTAGGTATTCATATTTAAGCCCAAAAGTGGCTCATTTGAATTATAAGGAAACTTTTTAGGAAAAAGCACAATTTTCTCTGAATTTAGTAAACATTTACAAAAGTATTTGGTTTTCACCATTTTTATTTCAAATGCAATAAAATGAAACTTCACTTTTGCTTTATGACTTCACATATTACTTTAAACAGTAAAATCAAATGAGAAAGGCACAGACAAAAATATTGATACTCTTATCCTAATATTTATTTTGACAATAACTGCAATCAAACGCGTTCTGTAGCTCTAAATGAGATTTCTACACTTTTTGACTGGGATTTTGGGCCGCTCTTCTGGAGCAAACTGCTCCAGTTCCATCAGGTTTGATGGGTGCCTTTTCCCATCTGCAAGTTTCTGCTCTTTCCACTGATGTTCAATGGGATTTAGATCTGGACTCATACAAGGCCACTTCGGAACAGTCCAATGTTTTCTTCTTATCCATTCTTGGGTGCTTTTTAAATGATTTTTCGAGGCCTTTGTCCTGCTGGAGGATCCATGACCTGCGACTGAGACACAGCTTTCTGACACCCAATTTCATTGTGCCCTGCTCAGATTCTAAGCACCCAGTGCTAGAAGCAACCACAAAATATCACTGAGCCTCCTGCCTGTTTCACGGTAGCAATGGTGTTCTTTTCTTTGAAAGCTTCTTTTTTCCCTTCTTTAAAGGGACATAAAACAAGTTGGGAGAGAGACAAAATATAATAATATGTACTTTAATTACTTTACCTGCAAATTTATACTGTAGTGCCTCGCCATTAACCCTTTCTTTTAAGTGTCCAAATTGTCTAACTCCCCCCACACAATTCATTTTACAGCTGCATATATATCCACCATTGATATGGTAGAATGCAAGACTTAAACAGTCATTATCTGCTGGAGCATGCCTAGAAGCAAATTAGCTGCTGTGAACTCATTTAAAATACAATGCCTGTGTTTCTGATGTTAAAAACTGATAAGGGAGGGGGGGGGGTGGATCGGTCTAGTTCAGAAAGCACAGCTACATTTTGCTTATCTTTGAAAATTATTTTAAAATGCTTGACAGCAATTTTTAAACAATTTTTTATGCAAACTCTTTTTACTTAATAAACCCTTTTAGAATATGCACAGATATCAACATGTTTGATGGCACTTAAAACATGAAGTTGTTTTGATTTTTCTAAAAAGATCTACTTTTGTTTTGTCTGTCCAAAGCACATTCTCCCAGAAGGAATTGCTTGTCAACAGTCTCCAGTTGGGCTTTTTTGTGTCTCTCTCTTAAAATGGGGTCTTCCTAGGTCTTCTACATTGGATTCCTTTTTCATTCAGGCAGCGACGGATGGTACTTAGATCTATTTTAACGTTGTCCTTGGCTCTTTCTTCACCATTCAAACAAGCTTTCTCATATTTTTTTGTCACATCCAGGGATATTGGCTACAGTCCCATGTGCCTCAAACTTCTTAATAATAATGGAAAAACACAGGAATATCAAGCTCTTTAGAAATGGTCTTGTAGCCTTTACATTGACCATGCTTGGCTATAACCTTCTTTCTAACCTCCTAAGATAACTCTCTGGTTTTCCTTTTCTTTTTTACAAAGTAGAGAAATCCCTTTGTCAATTAGATTTCCTATTCCGGTGAATGCTGGATACACCACCACTATCGGAAGTTGTATTATTGATATTGGATCATACTAAGACTGAGGGAATGGCTTATCCTTAACCGCACCAGTATTAACTACAGTCTGGAGTAGTTACTCTGTTCACATGAATAGTTTTTGTTATGCTACATATTGGGGACAGCATAACAGATTATCTGAATTTTTGTTAAATGGATAATCTGACACTTTGGAATTTGCAATCAATGCATAAACAGACACTTTTCAATCTATTATAGACGTATAAGCTTTGGCAACATTTTTATCTATTTTTACCTTTTTTGTATATTGTTATTTTAACCACCGGTGGTTTAGCTATATCATTATTGTTACTATAAGTAACTTTTTATAATAAATTGTACTGTTTATTTTATATAGACTTTTTGTATCTTTCTTTTCACATTGCTGCTTTTTTTTTTAGCACACTCTTATTTGTTTTTGCTTTTTTTTCATTGATACCATTTTTTATTTTTTTTATACATGAATATTTTTAAGCAAATCTTTCTCTATAATCTGAAGAGATTTTTTTTAACCAAAAATGGATACTGGTTAATATAGATAATATAAAGGAAGCTTTTATTAATAATCAGACAGTGAAAGAGGCAGTAACCACAGTGATGAAATTACTGAATTGAGTCTAATCACAGGTGAAAACTCCTGTATTTTCTGCTTAGTGGAGACATTGCTTGCCAGTGGTTATTAGCACTTTATTGTAACCAAAAGCTAAAATTCACTTTTTGTGGGACAGAGCATCTTTGTGTTTGTGTGTGAAAGATGATCTTTATGTGCGTGTGTAAGTATGAGAGAGCACCTGTGTGTGTCTGAGAGAGATCATCTGTACGTTCATGTGTAAGTATGAGATAATCTCTGTGTGTTTGCAAGAGAGATAATCTTTATGTTCATGTGTAAGTATTAGAGAATCTGTGTGTGTGTGAGAATGTGTGTGTGTGAGTGACAGAGAGTGTGAGAGAGATCATCTGCATGGGCAAGTATGAGACAAATCGGTGTGTGTGTTTGTATGAGTGATTGGGTGTGTGTGTGTGTGTGAGAAAGAGAGAGATAGATCATCTGTATGTACATGTACAAGTATTAGACATATCTCTGTGTGTTTGTATGAGTGACAGGGTGTGTGTGTGTGTTTGTGAGATAGATCATCTGTATGTACAAGTATGAGACAAATCGGTGTGTGTATGAGTGATTGGGTGTGTGTTTGTAAGAGTGAGATAGATCATGTGTATGTGCATGTGCAAGTATGAGACATATCTGTGTGTGTGTTTGTATGAGTGACAGGGTGTGTGTGTGTTTGTGAGATAGATCCTCTGTATGTGCAAGTATGAGACAAATTGGTGTGTGTTTGTATGAGTGACTGAGTGTGTGTGTGTGAGTGAGAGATATAGATCATCTGTATGTGCATGTGCAAGTATGAGACACATCTGTGTGAGTGTTTGTATGATTGACAGGGTGTGTGTGTGAGAGAGAGATCATCTGTATGTGCATGTGTAAGAGAGTGTGTTGTGAGTGTGAGAAAGAGATCTGTATGTGTAAGTATGAGAGAATGTGTGTTTGTGTGAGTGACAAAACATGTGTGTGAGAGAGATCTGTATGTGTAGGTATGAGAGAATCTGTATTTGTGTGAGTGACAAAGCATATGTGTGTGTGTGAGAGAAAGAGAGAGAGAGAGATAATCTGTATGTGTAAGTATGAGAGAGCATGTGTGCTTGTGTGAGTGACAAAACATGTGTGTCTGTGTGAGAGAGATAATCTGTATGTGTAAGTATGAGAGTGTGTGTGTGTGAGTGTGAGAGAGAGAAATAATCTGTATGCGTAAGTATGAGACATGTGTGTTTGAGTGAGTGACAAAGCATGTGTGTGTGTGTGTGTGTAAGAGAGATAATTTGTATGTGTAATTATGAGAGAGCAATGTGTGTGTGCATATATGTTTCTTGGTCATATCATAGCCAGTTCCTCACCAGCCTCTGACCTCACCGCACATCACTATATACAGTGTTCACACTGTAATAGTGTTATAAGAGGAGATAAAGTATTACACCCATATACGGGAAAGCGACACAATATTAATGGATTATATACTTGTCAGACAGACCATGCGGTGTATTTATTAAAATGCCCATGTGAATTAATCTACATAGGGGAGACTAGTCAAAAGATAAAAGATAGACTCACCCAACATAAATATACTATAAGGAAAGGCATTTTAGATTTACCGGTTTCAGCTCATTTTAAAGAAAAAAAACATGATGTAAATCAATTAAGGTTTCAAATATTGGAACAGATTCCAATACAAAGAAGAGGCCAGGATAGAATAAAAAAATTGAAACAAAGGGAAGTAATATGGATAAACAAATTGGATAGTATGCATCCTAAGGGACTAAATAGAGACTATAATTTGTTTCTATTTCTTTAAAACATCTCATTTAACTGATAGACTCCCTCTTTCTTTGTCTTTTGTCTTCTTTCTTTTTTTCTTTTTTCCTTTATCCAGATCAAGATTCACATAGGATACAAAAATCAAGAAGTTCAATATACTACAAATTTAATTTAAAATGTATGCTCAAATATATGAACAATATTTTAAAAAAAGCTACTAAAAATGTTTTTTTGTAGCTAATATAGTTTAAATTGTTTAGTTGAGACCTTCAACTTTAGGTTGATTTTGTTATATAATATATAAGATCTTTCAGTATACAGTCCAGTATGGCCTTAGCTATATATATAAAATCTTTTTCCCTCCTTACCAACCATCATATAGTTAACATATCTTAAAAGATTTAAAACAATTGTTTGTTAATTTTTTTTTTTATATTTTTTTTTATTAAGATTCAGTGAATAACAATACAAATAATGCAATCCAGTACAGAATATGTCAAAACTAAAGATTATGTCTCAATATACATCAAATGTTAATTGAACAAATTATGTGTAATGTATAAATATAGCTGAAACGAGAGATCACTTTTGGACCTCCTATTGTCAAATAAACCCAAAACAAACAAAGCTCTAGAAAACTGACTTGGATATTGAGGGACGACTCATGCATCCCTATGATGAACCTTAATTTTCTTTTTTTATAGGATGTTCATAATTAAACATTCACTTATGGTATTTCACATTATCAATATAATTTAATAGCATATCCGTTAAAGGCATGCAAGTCTTGAATTCTAGTAATCTGGAGCATAAATATATCCTATATTCCTAGTCAATATAATATCATATTGACACAGCAAAAGTAGCAGGGCTACTAAGAGTGTTATCTTAACTGACTCAAGAACGTAGGTCAAACCGTGAATTACAATACAAATGAACAATGGACGATAGACATACATGAACAACATAGGCGAATTTCTATCGGATACACTTTCCTCTGCCTACAGAGTAGGCCCAAAGGTGTATGGGGGGTGGAGTTCTTATATATATATATATATATATATATATATATATATATATATATATATATATATATATATATATATATATATATATATATATATAATATGGAGCTAAAAGCTAGTGTGTTATCTAGGTTTGCGGATCATAGAGCACATAACAGGCAAAATATAAACCAAAAAATGATATCAGATAGGTAGTATTTGTCTCAAACTATATTGTGACGCATAAAATCATATACAATATGGGTCCCAACAAAAGATGGTTACATAGCATGTGCAGACAGCTTTAATTTTCCCTTTTTTTTTTTTTCTTTCATGTGAAAGATGAGCTAGTGTGCAGATATAATTACCTAACCAATTCCCAAAACTTTTTGTTGAATTTGTAATGATTCAGGTAACATAAAGCCTTCATCCCTATTTTGTCTATAGTAGATGCACATTAAAAGCCACACATAAGATAAAAATGGAGTTTGTAGTTAGTATAATAGAGTAGGCTTACTAATATTCTGCTAATACTAGGCTTGAATATCCACTTCAACTATGGCATTTAACATCAGTTTAGCATTTTATTCACCTATACCCCCCACATAGGCACCACGTCGCAATACAAGTAACACATACGGTCTATAGAGGATTACTGTAGTTTAGCCTGTGACAAGTACATGTATATGGGGATATGCATATCTCATTATGATCCTGTGTGACCACCTCGGCCGCAGGTAGTCTAACATGAGTGTATATACGCTACCATGACCCTTTGCAGAGGCTATTCTAGTATGCACTTGTATTTAGCTGATATGATAAACCAGTTCGGTATTATAACTAACCTGAGCAGTATAGGCGAGCCAAAATGTATTATTAGGGCTAGAGCTCAAAACTACGAATTATCCTTGGTTAATAAAACAGTCTGCTTATCTAGAGAATTAAAAAACTGTTAGGGAAAATATAAACTCCCTTGTAAAACAAAACACTGCACAGCATGCACTATAAAAATAGTACCTATCTATAGTAGGGTGTAGGTCACCACATAGGGCTAGTAGACTTGGGCATGCCAGAGGGCTCAGAAGAAACTTACATAATCAGAACTATGCTAAGGCCTGTATTATAACAGATCACCATATTCTATCCCTCTGCTTTGCTATATAGTAGTAAAATTGGTTTGCAGAGTACATAAGATGGACATATTAATTGCTATGCCTATATTCCCACCTGATTGTATACAAAAGGACTGGTTTAACAGATTAAGAAACTGTCACAAAACTTTCAGCACTCATATTAGCCATATCAGAGACAATGTAAACCTATAGAACAGTCATAACAGCAGATCAGCTACTCTGAACTACACAAAAAATAGGCATATATATGTACTGTATATATTAGAACAATTAGTCCATAGGGGTAACTTGTGAATCTAGTTGGATACCATTATATTGTTGAAATGGGATAAAATATTTTGGAATCATGTGTTCCATTTGATTGCAGATTAACTAACAGTGTATAAGAACAAGATCCATTGTGCAATAAAACAAACAAAAAAAAAACAGTTAACCTTATCGTTAGGGCTTATCAAAAGAGCGTCCAGTCAGGCCCATAGATCTGTCTCATGACACTATAAACCTCAACCGATGCCTTCTCTAAGGACCTGTACGGTGGGGCTATCAGCTTCCTGGATGTCACATTCGAGTAGTGGATCGATAGAGTTAACAGGGGTGATTGTCTGGACTCCAATCCATAATGTCACGGCCTCCTGACTACCACGCTCCAGCAGCAGAGCCGACACAGCACCTCCCGCTGTGCAAGACGAGTGATCGGGGATCTCCAGCATAGCTGACCTCAAGGCTGGCAGGTAAAGAACAAGGACCGGGTAATCAGGGTCCTTGACCCCCGGTCACATCAATTTAACTAGGCCTGTTGGGACGTCCCTCATATCATCCTGTATCTCCTCCGGAATCATAGTCCCATGGGGTATGTGCACCCAAGTCTGTTCCCTGGAATTGGTCGCTTCCCACGAGGTGAAGTCCTCGACCTGCCTAGATATATGCCTCTGTTGTTCCAGGTAGGTCAGTATGTCTGAGGATAGTGCCGAATGATCAGAGTGACGCGTCGCCTCCCGTCTGCCATTCTGAGTCGCATGATCAAAGCTTCGGGTTATTGCCACTTCAAAATTTACAAAAACGGTCTCCAGCCTCTGCATTATATCCTCCATGGTAAGAACGTGGGGATATTCATGCAATCTTCTAAGAGCTGTCACAGCCTTGTAGAGAGTAGGTAGAAAATAGCTCCATGAGAGTTGAACTGTAACGCTGTTTAGTTGTCCTGATGGTCTAGCCGAAGACATTTTTCACGGGTGTCGTTTAGTTCCAGCTCAAAATCAATATAGTATTGTGGTGAGGTCAATATAGATGGTAACAGCAAAGATAAATGTCCCAAATTATATGAAATTCTTTATTTTAACCTCAAAAAGCAAACATAAAGCCAGGAGCTCATGATATGTACATCTTGTCTTCTCTGCGGTTTGCTCCGCCCCCAATTGTTTGTTAATTTAAATAAATGGAAGTTGCACTATGGAAAAGATTTTTTTTTGTTTTTTCCTTAAATTTACACAGTAACCAAAACACATACAAACAATTAAACATAATTTTAAAATTTAGTCACTATTTTAATAAAACACAGTAAAACAAAAATTATTTTGCACTTTTTTTATATATATATATATATATATGCAATTATAGGAAAGATAGAATTATTGAATGTTGTAAACAGTACTGTCTTTTTAAAATTTAATTATCATAATGTTATGCACTTGTGTTTTGATTCACTTACAGCCTATAAAAGATAGGTCTTAATTTTGTGTTAAATCACTTGGCTTGAGAAAGGGCAAAGCCCGAAACGTCGCCTATGTCTTTGTGCTTGAAATAAACTACACAAAATATTATTTGGAGTGCTGCAGCTTTTTCTTCATTTCTATATATATATATTGCAAACTAAAGATTGAAGGAAAACTGATAGGGGCCCATTTATCAAAGGGCTTGCGGACCTGATCCGACACTGCGGATCAGGTCCGCAAGACCTCGCTAAATGCGGAGAGCAATACGCTCTCCACATTTAACATTGCACCAGCAGCTCACAAGAGCTGCTGGTGCAACGCCGCCCCCTGCTGACTCGCGGCCAATCGGCCGCCAGCAGGGAGCTGTCAATCAACCCGATCGTATTCGATCGGGTTGATTTCCGGTGATTCCTGTCCGCCTGCTCAGAGCAGGCGGACAGGGTTATGGAGCAGCGGTCTTTAGACCGCTGCTTCATAACTTGTGTTTCTGGCGAGTCTGAAGACTCGCCAGAAACACGGCCCTTCAAGCTCCGTACGGAGCTTGATAAATGGGCCTGATAGAATCATAATAATTTTGAAAAGTTCAAAAAAGGGCAAATGCCTTCTAACATTTCCAAAATGGATAGTATATTGTATCTTACTGTCTTAAAGTGAAGGTAAAGTTAATCTGTCTGCCACAAAAAAAATCAATATATCACTCAAAAATAATAGCATGTTCATTCATCAATTCTTATATTTTTCAATTTTACCTTTGTTATCTATTATAATGTGCTCCGATTTTGCTTAGAATAAAACAACCCGTTTTTTTTCTAAACAATGATCACGTTGTTTAGACAGCCAATTGATTTTTTGGTCGTTAGGCGGCCGTCAATTGACGTCAGAAGGGGATGCTTAATTGTGCGCATGCGTGACTATTTTTATTTCCTCCTTGAAAAGCGAGCGCGTCCTCGTCTAGCGCATGCGCATTAAGCGGTTAATTTGTTTGCCAAGTCTCAACCGCATCGGATCGCATATTGCAACAAGTTTGTTACATTTCAATTGCTGCATCTATTCCTATACGCTGTTTGAGCCATATTCACACACCTATACTGTCGCTTCACAAATATAGGGCGCGATCCGATATGCAGCGTCCCCCTCCTCCGCCCGAAGTTTCAGCTCGCAACTCGAGCTATCCCATATACGGCGCCGTCAGAGGCTAAAGTACCGTAAGTCGGATAAACCAGCAATGTCCAGAATATTGAGGCATCACTGCAATACCTTTTTTAGCACACCGATGCAGAGAGGGCCACTCTGTGGCCCTCTCTGCATCGGCCAGCGATGGTGCCGATCGTTGGTGGGTGGGAGCAGCTACAGGGAGGTGGGTGGGCGGCTCATCGCTGGCAGTCTCTTCCGGCCCACAGTCAGGAAAGATTGCGTGCGCGTGCACGTGGACACGTGCCCCCGTGCGTGCACGAGCATGCGCGTGCACACACACGTGCACGCCCGCGATCTGGGCTAAAAAGTTAAAGTGGTGGGACAGGGTGGTGGGTGGCGGTTTTGGGTGGAAGAGGAGGAGGGAAATAATTTTATAAATGAGGATCTAGGAGGGGGAGGGGGTAGGGTATGCAGGGGGGCAGCTACACTACAGAAAAAAAATAAACTATATAAAAAAAAACACATTTAAGTGCCAGTACCCAAAATGGTGGGAAATAGTGTGGGGTGTGTTAGAGAGCTGTTTAGGGGGGGGATCAGGGAGGTTGGGGGCTAAGGGGGGATCCTACAGAGCAGCATATGTAAATATGCTTTAAATTTTTTTTTTAATCAAAGATAGCTTTTATTTTAGTACTGGCAGACTTTCTGCCAGTACTTAAGATGGCGGGGACAATTGTGGGGTGGGGGAGGGATGAGAGCTGTTTGAGAGGGATCATGGGGTGGGATGTGTCAGGTGGGAGGCTGATCTCTACATTAAAGCTAAAATTAACCCTTCAAGCTTCCTACAAGCTACCTAATTAACCCTGTCACTGCTGGGCATATTACAAGTGTGGTGAGCAGCGACATTTAGCGGCCTTCTAATTACCAAAAAGCAACGCCAAAGCCATATATGTCTGCTATTTCTGAACAAAGTGGATCCCAGAACAGCATTTACAACCATTTGTACAATAATTGCACAAGCTGTTTGTAAATAATTTCAGTGAGAAACCCAAAGTTAGTGAAAAAGTTAACGATTTTTTTTATTTGATCGAATTTGGCGGTGAAATGGTGGCATGAAATATATCAAAATGGGCCCAGATCAATACTTTGGGTTGTCTACTATACTACACTAAAGCTAAAATTAACCCTACATGCTCCCTACAAGTTACCTAATTAACCCCTTCACTGCTGGGCATAACACAAGTGTGGTGCGCAGCAGCATTTAGCGTCCTTCTAATTACCAAAAAGTAATGCCACAGCCATAAATGTCTGCTATTTCTGAACAAAGGGGATCCCAGAGAAGCATTTACAACCATTTATGCCACAATTGCATAAGTTGTTTGTAAATAATTTCAGTTAGAAACCTAACATTTGTGAAAAAGTTTGTGAAAAAGTGAACAATTTTTTTTATTTGATCGAATTTGGCAGTGAAATAGTGGCTTGAAATATACCAAAATGGGCCTAGATCAATACTTTGGGTTGTCTTCTAAAAAAAAATATATACATGTCAAGGAATATTCAGAGATTCCTGAAAGATATCAGTGTTCTAATGTAACTAGCGCTAATTTTGAAAAAAAGTGGTTTTGAAATAGCAAAGTGCTACTTGTATTTATGGCCCTATAACTTGCAAAAAAAGCTAAGAACATGTAAACATTGGGTATTTCTAAACTCAGGACAAAATTTAGAAACTATTTAGCACAGTGTTTTTTGGTGGTTGTAGATATGTAACAGATTTTGGGGGTCAAAGTTAGAAAAATTGTGTTTTTTTCCATTTTTTCATTATATTTTATAATTTTTTTTATAGTAAATTATATGATATGATGAAAATAATGGTATTTTTAGAAAGTCCATTTAATGGCGAGAAAAATGGTATATAATATGTGTGGGTACAGTAAATGAGTAAGAGGAAAATTACAGCTAAACGCAAACACTGCAGAAATGTAAAAATAGCCTTGGTCCCAAACGGTCAGAAAATGGAAAAGTGCTGTGGTCACTAAGGGGTTAAAAGGGCTTTTGGTGGGGCTTTGTCACAAAGTAATCAGCTCTTATTCCTACAATCTAAATCCCCCTACACCGCTGCCACCTATAATAAATGTATTAACCCCTAATCTAATCCCCCTACACCGCCGCGAGCTATATTAACTATATTAACCCTAATTATATTAGGGTTAATATAGTTAATATCGTTATTATATTACCTATATACTAAGTATAATAACCCTATCTAACGCTAACATCCCTAACTAAACTCTTATTAAAATAAATCTAATATTAATATTATTAATGAAAATATTCCTATTTAAATCTAAATACTTACCTATAAAATAAACCCTGAGATAGCTACAATGTAATTAATAATTATATTGTAGCTATTTTAGGGTATATATTTATTTTACAGGTAACTTGGTATATATTTTAACTAGGTACAATAGCTATTAAATAGTTAATAGCTACCTAGTTAAAATAAGTAACAATTTACCTGTAAAATAAATCCAAGTTCAATCCAATTGGCTAAACCAATCAGCCAATCGGATTGAACTTGAATCTGATTGGCTGATTCAATCAGCCAATCAGATTTTTCTACCTTAATTCTGATTGGCTGATAGAATCCTATCAGCCAATCGGAATTCGACGGACGCCATCTTGGATTACGTCATTTAAAGGAACCTCATTCGTCGGGAAGTCGTCGTGCCGGATGGATACTCCGCGGCGGAGGAGCGAAGAAAGAAGATTGAAGATGCCGCTTTGCTTGAAGACATCACCGGCTGGAAGAAGACTCTATGCCGCTTGCTTGAAGACATCGCCGGATGGAAGAAGACTCTGCAGCTTGATTGAAGACATCGCCCGGATCGGATGAAGAGTTCTGCCCGGCTGGGTGAATACAAGGTAGGGAGATCTTCAGGGGGGTAGTGTTAGGTTTATTTAAGGGGGGTTTGGGTTAGATTAGGGGTATGTGGGTGGTGGGTCGTAATGTTGGGGGGTGGTATTGTGGGTTTTTTTCAGGCAAAAGAGCAGTTTCCTATGGGGCATGCCCCACAAAATGCCCTTTTATGGGCTGGTAAGGTAAAAGAGTTAACTTTTTTAATTTAGAATAGGGTAGGGAATTTTTTTTTATTTTGGGGGGCTTTATTATTTTATTAGGGGGCTTAGAATAGGTGTAATTAGCTTAAAAATCTTGTAATCTTTTTTTATTTTTTGTAATTTAGTGTTTTTTTTTTGTAATTTAGTTTAGATTATTTAATTGTATTTTAGTTTAGATATTTGTAGTTTATTTAATTTATTGATAGAGTAGGTGTATTTGTAACTTAGGTTACGATTTATTTTACAGGTAAATTGATACTTATTTTAACTAGGTAGCTATTAAATAGTTATTAACTATTTAATAGCTATTGTACCTAGTTAAAATAAATAACAAGTTACCTGTAAAATAAATATAAACCCTAAAATAGCTACAATGTAATTATTAATTAAATTGTAGCTATCTTACGGCTAGATTAACGGCTAGATTTAGAGTTTGGCGGTACCCGTCAAAACCAACGTTAGAGGCTCCTAACGCTGGTTTTGGGCTACCGCTGGTATTTAGAGTCAGCCAGGAAAGGGTCTAACGCTCACTTTGCAGCCACGACTTTTCCATACCGCAGATCCCCCTACGCCATTTGCGTATCCTATCTTTTCAATGGGATCTTTCTAACGCTGGTATTTAGAGTCGTGGCTGAAGTGGGCGTTAGAAATCTAACGACAAAACTCCAGCCACAGAAAAAAGTCAGTAGTTAAGAGCTTTCTGGGCTAACGCCGGTTTATAAAGCTCTTAACTACTGTGCTCTAAAGTACACTTACACCCATAAACTACCTATGTACCCCTAAACTGAGGCCCCCCCACATCGCCGCCACTCTATTAACCCCTAATCTGCCGCTCCGTACACCGCCGCCACCTACGTTCTCCCTATGTACCCCTAATCTGCTGCCCCTAACACCGCCGACCCCTATATTATATTTATTAACCCCTAATCTGCCGCCCCCGCTATCGCTGACCCCTGCATATTATAATTAACCCCTAATCTGCCGCTCCGTACACCGCCGCAACCTACGTTATCCCTATGTACCCCTAATCTGCTGCCCCTAACACCGCCGACCCCTATATTATATTTATTAACTCCTAATCTGCCGCCCCCGCTATCGCTGACCCCTGCATATTATTATTAACCCCTAATCTGCCGCTCCGTACACCGCCGCAACCTACGTTATCCCTATGTACCCCTAATCTGCTGCCCCTAACACCTCCGACCCCTATATTATATTTATTAACCCCCAATCTGACGCCCCCAACGTCGCCTCCATCTACCTACAATAATTAACCCCTAATCTGCCGACCGGATCTCACTGCTACTCTAATAAATGTATTAACCCCTAAAGCTAAGTCTAACCCTAACCCTAACACCATAAGTTAAAATCTAACGAAATAAATTAACTCTTATTAAATAAATTATTCCTATTTAAAGCTAAATACTTACCTGTAAAATAAGGTGGGTTTGGGTTAGATTAGGGGTATGTGGGTGGTGGGTTGTAATGTTGGGGGGGGTATTGTATGTTTTTTTTTTACAGGCAAAAGAGCTGAATTCTTTGGGGCATGCCCCGCAAAGGGCCCTTTTCAGGGCTGGTAAGGTAAAAGAGCTTTTCTATTTTAATTTTAGAATAGGGTAGGGCATTTTTTTATTTTGGGGGTCTTTGTTATTTTATTAGGGGGCTTAGAGTAGGTGTAATTAGTTTAAAATTGTTGTAATATTTTTCTAATGTTTGTAAATATTTTTTTATTTTTTGTAACTTAGTTCTTTTTTATTTTTTGTACTTTAGTTAGTTTATTTAATTGTATTTATTTGTAGGTATTGTATTTAATTAATTTATTGATAGTGTAGTGTTAGGTTTAATTGTAGATAATTGTAGGTAGTTTATTTAATTTATTTATTGATAGTGTAGTGTTAGGTTTAATTGTAACTTAGGTTAGGATTTATTTTATAGGTAATTTTGTAATTATTTTAGCTAGGTAACTATTAAATAGTTATTAACTATTTAATAGCTATTGTACCTGGTTAAAATAAATACAAAGTTGCCTGTAAAATAAATATAAATCCTAAAATAGCTACAATATAATTATTATTTATATTGTAGCTATATTAGGGTTTATTTTAAAGGTAAGTATTTAGCTTTAAATAGGAATAATTTATTTAAAAAGAGTTGATTTATTTCGTTAGATTTAAATTATATTTAACTTAGGGGGGTGTTAGTGTTAGGGTTAGACTTAGCTTTAGGGGTTAATACATTTATTATAGTAGCGGCGAGATCCGGTCGGCAGATTAGGGGTTAATAAGTGTAGGTAGGTGGAGGCGACATTGGGGGCGTTAGATTAGGGGTTAATAAATATAATATAGGGGTCGGCGGTGTTAGGGGGAGCAGATTAGGGGTACATAGGGATAACGTAGGTTGCGGCAGTGTACGGAGCGGCAGATTAGGGGTTAATAATAATATGCAGGGGTCAGCGATAGCGGGGGCGGCAGATTAGGGGTTAATAAATATAATATAGGGGTCAGCGGTGTTAGGGGCAGCAGATTAGGGGTACATAGGGATAACGTAGGTGGCGGCGGTGTACGGAGCGGCAGATTAGGGGTTAATAATAATATGCAGGGGTCAGCGATAGCGGGGGCGGCAGATTAGGGGTTAATAAGTGTAAGGTTAGGGGTGTTTAGACTCGGGGTACATGTTAGGGTGTTAGGTGCAGACTTAGAAAGTGTTTCCCCATAGGAAACAATGGGGCTGTGTTAGGAGCTTAACGCTGCTTTTTTGCAGGTGTTAGTTTTTTTTCCAGCTCAAACAGCCCCATTGTTTCCTATGGGGGAATTGTGCACGAGCACGTTTTTTAAGCTGGCCGCGTCCGTAAGCACCGCTGGTATAGAGAGTTAAAGTGGCGGTAAATATGCTCTACGCTCCCTTTTTTGGAGCCTAACGCAGCCCTTCTGTGAACTCTAAATACCAGCGGCATTTAAAAGGTGCGGGGAAAAAAAAGCATGCATAGCTAACGCACCCCTTTGGCCGCAGAACTCTAAATCTAGCTGTTAGAGTTTGGCGTTAGCCGTCAAAACCAGCGTTAGAGGCTCCTAACGCTGGTTTTGGGCTACCGCTGGTATTTAGAGTCGTGTAGGTAAGGGTCTAACGCTCAATTTGCAGCCGCAACTTTTCCATACCGCAGATCCCCCTAAGCCATTTGTGTATCCTATCTTTTCAATGGGATCTTCCTAACGCCGGTATTTAGAGTCTTGGATGAAGTGAGCGTTAGAAATCTACCGACAAAACTCCAGCCGCAGAAAAAAGTCAGTAGTTAAGAGCTTTCTGGACTAACGCCGGTTCATAAAGCTCTTAACTACTGTGCTCTAAAGTACACTAACACCCATAAACTACCTATGTACCCCTAAACCGAGGTCCCCCCACATCGCCGCCACTCGATTAAATTTTTTAACCCCTAATCTGCCGACCGCACACCGCCGCCACCTACGTTATACTTATGTACCCCTAATCTGCTGCCCCTAACACTGCCGACCCCTATATTATATTTATTAACCCCTAATCTGCCCCCCACAATGTCGCCACCAGCTACCTACAATAATTAACCCCTAAGCTGCCGACCGGACCTCACTTCTACTATAATAAATGTATTAACCCCTAAAGCTAACTCTAACCCGAACCCTAACACCCCCCTAAGTTAAATATAATTTAAATCTAATGAAATAAATTAACTCTTATTAAATAAATTATTCCTATTTAAAGCTAAATACTTACCTTAATTATAATTATATTGTAGCTATTTTAGGATTAATATTTATTTTACAGGCCACTTTGTAATTATTTTAACCAGGTACAATAGCTATTAAATAGTTAATAACTATTTAATAGTTACCTAGTTAAAATAATTACAAAATTACCTGTAAAATAAATCCTTACCAGTGTTCCCCCTAAGTACAGTTTTGTGTGCAGCCCAGCAGTGAAACAGTTAACAAGAGAACCATACCTTGCCATCTGCATTGTGCAGTGTTTGATAATTGCAGGGTGTGGTTACCTAATTAACTGTTTCACTGCTGGGCCGCACACAAAACTGGCCTTAGAGGGAACACTGATCCTAACCTAAGTTACAATTAAACCTAACACTACACTATCAATAAATTAATTAAATAAAATACCTACAATTACCTACAATTAAACCTAACACTACACTATCAATAAATTAATTAAATAAAATACCTACAATTACCTACAATTAAACCTAACACTACACTATCAATAAATTAATTAAATACAATACCTACAAATAAATACAATGAAATAAACTAACTAAAGTACAAAAAATAAAAAAGAACTAAGTTACAAAAAATAAAAAAATATTTACAAACATTAGAAAAATATTACAACAATTTTAAACTAATTACACCTACTCTAAGCCCCCTAATAAAATAACAAAGACCCCCAAAATAAAAAAATGCCCTACCCTATTCTAAAATTAAAATAGAAAAGCTCTTTTACCTTACCAGCCCTGAAAAGGGCTCTTTGCGGGGCATGCCCCAAAGAATTCAGCTCTTTTGCCTGTAAAAAAAAACATACAATAACCCCCCCAACATTACAACCCACCACCCACATACCCCTAATCTAACCCAAACCCCCCTTAAATAAACCTAACACTAAGCCCCTGAAGATCTCCCTACCTTGTCTTCACCACACCGGGTTCACCGATCGATCCAGAAGAGCCTCCGATATCTTCATCCAAGCCCAAGTGGGGGCTGAAGAGTGACGTCCATCCTTCGGCTGAAGTCTTGATCCAAGCGGCAAATGAAGAAGTCCATCTTCGGGCAGAAATCTTCATCCTATCTGGGCAGAAGAGGACATCCGGACCGGCAAACATCTTCATCCAGGCGGCATCTTCTATGTTGTTCCATCCGATGACGAGCGACTGATCTTGAAGACCTCCTGCGCGGATCCATCCTCTTCGTTTGACGTCCAACTGAAGAATGAAGGTTCCTTTAAGGGACGTCATCCAAGATGGAGTCCCTCAAATTCCGATTGGCTGATAGGATTCTATCAGCCAATCGGAATTAAGGTAGGAAAATTCTGATTGGCTGATGGAATCAGCCAATCAGATTCAAGTTCAATCCGATTGGCTGATTGGATCAGCCAATCAGATTGAGCTCGCATTCTATTTGCTGTTCCGATCAGTTTGAGCTGAAAAAAAAAAAGCAGCGTTCAGCTCCTAACGCAGCCCCATTGTTTCCTATGGGGAAACACTTCCTATGTGTGCACCTAACACTCTAACATGTACCCCGAGTCTAAACACCCCTAACCTTACACTTATTAACCCCTAATCTGCTGCCCCCGCTATTGCTGACCCCTGCATATTATTATTAACCCCTAATCTGCCGCTCCGTACACCGACGCAACCTACGTTATCGCTATGTACCCCTAATCTGCTGCCCACAACATCGCCGACCCCTATATTATATTTATTAACCCCTAATTGGCCGCCCTCAACGTCGCCTCCACCTACCTACAATAATTAACCCCTAATCTGCCGACCGGACCGCACCGCTACTCTAATAAATGCATTAACCCCTAAAGCTAAGTCTAACCCTAACACTAACACCCCCCTAAGTTAAATATAATTTAAATCTAACGAAATAAATTAACTCTTATTAAATAAATAATTCCTATTTAAAGCTAAATACTTACCTGTAAAATAAATCCTAATATAGCTACAATATAAATTATAATTATATTGTAGCTATTTTAGGATTAATATTTATTTTACAGGCAACTTTGTATTTATTTTAACCAGGTATAATAGCTATTAAATAGTTAATAACTATTTAATAGCTACCTAGTTAAAATAATTACAAAATTACCTGTAAAATAAATCCTAACCTAAGTTACAATTAAATCTAACACTACACTATCAATAAATAAATTAAATAAACTACCTACAATTATCTACAATTAAACCTAACACTACACTCAATAAATTAATTAAATATAATACCTACAAATAACTACAATGAAATAAACTAACTAAAGTACAAAAAATAAAAACGAACTAATTTACAAAAAATAAAAAAATATTTACAAACATTAGAAAAATATTACAATTTTAAACTAATTACACCTACTCTAAGCCCCCTAATAAAATAACAAAGACCCCCAAAATAAAAAAATGCCCTACCCTATTCTAAAATTAAAATAGAAAAGCTCTTTTACCTTACCAGCCCTGAAAAGGGCCCTTTGCGGGCATGCCCCAAAGAATTCAGCTCTTTTGCCTGTAAAAAAAAAACATACAATAACACCCCCCCCCCCCAACATTACAACCCACCACCCACATACCCCTAATCTAACCCAAGCCCCCCTTAAATAAACCTAACACTAAGTCCCTGAAGATCTCCCTACCTTGTCTTCCCCACACCGGGTATCAGCGATCCGTCCAGGCTACGATGTCTTGATCCAAGCCCAAGCGGGGGGCTGAAGATGTCCATGATCCGGCTGAAGTCTTCATCCAAGCGGGAGCTGAAGAGGTCCATGATCCGACTGAAGTCTTCTATCAAGCGGCATCTTCAATCTTCTTTCTTCCGGATCCATGTAGTTCATCCCGCCGACGCGGAACATGCATCTTCACCGACGACTTCCCGACGAATGACGGTTCCTTTAAGGGACGTCATCCAAGATGGCGTCCCTCGAATTCCGATTGGCTGATAGGATTCTATCAGCCAATCGGAATTAAGGTAGGAAAATTCTGATTGGCTGATGGAATCAGCCAATCAGATTCAAGTTCAATCCGATTGGCTGATCCGATCAGCCAATCAGATTGAGCTCGCATTCTATTGGCTGATCGGAACAGGTTTAATTTTGTAATTATTTTAACTAGGTAACTATTAAATAGTTATTAACTATTTAATAGCTATTGTACCTGGTTAAAATAATTACAAAGTTGCCTGTAAAATAAATATTAATCCTAAAATAGCTACAATATAATTATAATTTATATTGTAGCTATATTAGGGTTTATTTTACAGGTAAGTATTTAGCTTTAAATAGGAATAATTTATTTAATAAGAGTTAATTTATTTAGTTAGATTTAAATTATATTTTAGTTAGGGGGGTGTTAGGGTTAGACTTAGCTTTAGGGGTTAATACATTTATTATAGTAGCGGTGTGGTCCGGTCGGCAGATTAGGGGTTAATAATTGTAGGTAGGTGGAGGCGACGTTGGGGGCGGCAGATTAGGGATTAATAAATATAATATAGGGGTCGGCTGTGTTAGGGGCAGCAGATTAGGGGTACATAGGTATAATGTAGGTTGCGGCGGTGTACGGAGTGGCAGATTAGGGGTTAAAAAAATATGCAGGTGTCAGCGATAGCGGAGGCGGCAGATTAGGGGTTAATAAATATTATGTAGGTGTCGGCGGTATTAGGGGCAGCAGATTAGGGGTTCATAGGGATAACGTAGGTGGCGGCAGTGTGCGGTCGGCAGATTAGGGGTTAAAAAATTTTAATAGAGTGGCGGCGATGTGGGAGGGCCTCAGTTTAGGGGTACATAGGTAGTTTATGGGTGTTAGTGTACTTTAGAGCACAGTAGTTAAGAGCTTTATAACCCGGCGTTAGCCCAGAAAGCTCTTAACTACTGACTTTTTTCTGCGGCGGTTTTTTCGATAGATTTCTAACGCTCACTTCAGCCACAATTTTAAATGCCGGCGTTAGAAAGATCCCATTGAAAAGATAGGATACGCAATTGGCGTAGGGGGATCTGAGGTATGGAAAAGTCGCGGCTGGAAAGTGAGCGTTAGACCCTTTCCTGACTGACTCTAAATACCAGCGGTAGCCCAAAACCAGCGTTAGGAGCCTCTAACGTTGGTTTTGATGGCTAACGCCAAACTCTAAATCTAGCCGTATATTAACCCTAATATAATTAGGGTTAATATAGCTGGCGGCGGTGTAGGGGGATTAGATTAGGGGTTAATGTGTTTAATATAGCTGGCGGCGGTGTAGGGGGATTAGATCAGGGGTTAATACATTTATTATAGGTGGCAGCGGTGTAGGGGGATTTAGATTGTAGGCAAAAGAGCTGATTACTTTGTGACAACGCCCGCCAAAAGCCCTTTTAAGGGCTGGCAAAAGAGCAGTTTACTTTGGGGTAATGCCATGCAAAAAGCCCTTTTCAGGGCTATTTGTAGGGTTAGACTTAGGTTTAGTGGTAGGGATAGTTTAGTATTTTAGGGGTTAAATAATTGAATATAGCTGGCGGCGGGGTAGGGGGATTAAATTAGGGGTAATCATTTTAAAATAGATGGCGGCGGGGTAGGAGCTCACTTTAGGGGGTAGGTAAGGTAGATGGCGGCGGGGTAGGGGCTCACTTTAGGGGGTAGGTAAGGTAGATGGCGGCGGGGTAGGGGCTCACTTTAGGGGGTAGGTAAGGTAGATGGCGGCGGTGTAAGGGGCTCACTTTAGGGGGTAGTTTAATATAGTTGGCGACGGTGTAGGGGGATCACATTAGGGGGTAGTTAATCTAGGTGGCGGCGGTGTCTGGGAGCGGCGGTTTAGGGGTTAATAACTTTATTAGCGATTGCGGCGGGGGATCGCGGTTGACAGGTAGATAGACATTGCGCATGTGTTAGGTGTTAGGTTTATTTTGCAGGTAGTTTAGGTAGTTACGGGGCTCCAATAGACAGCGTAAGGCTTACTACGGCTGCATTTTGTGGCGAGGTGAAAATGGAGTAAGATTTCTCCATTTTCGCCACGTAAGTCCTTACGCTGTATATTGGATACCAAACTGCGCTAGTTTGGTATACCTGCCTATGGCCCAAAAAACTACGGGCGACAGCAGAAATATACGGGCGTAACTTCTAGGTTACGCCGTATATAGGATACCAAACCAGCGCAAAATTCAGCGTCGCCGGCATTTGTGGGCGACGCTGCATATAGGATCGGGCCCATAGTATTGAATGAGTCCCGCAACTCATTCAATACTATGTTGCAGATTTTGGACGCATGCGCTGAGGAGTTCTATGACCGCGATTAACGCATGCGCAATAGCGAGAGATAATTTTGGGGCGCATGCGCGGTAATTAGAGGCTCGATGTGCACGAGCGTAGTTCAAACGTATAGAGCGGGTGTGACCGCTCTATACGTCAATGTATAGCAAACACGGAAATGCTGGATGGGAGGAGTTAGGATCGCAATAATTAGAAAAATCAAGGTAGGCAAATACGGTCAAATATAAGATTATTGAAAAAATAAACATAGCGACTACGTTGTACGTTGGAAAAGGAAAATACACATCAATTTGTATGTGAAAAACTTTACCTTCACTTTAAGTCATGATAAATCCAATATCACAGGGTCCATTTGGACAACAAATGTGTCTTTTTTCCGGAAGAACTGTACAAGAAGCTTGTTGGCCTTCATTGCATAGCTTTGAGAAGCATTATAAATTGTATGTTAGCAGACATCCCAACCTGCAAAAACTCATTTCAGGGAGGTGGCTTCACCCGCTACTGCGCCGCTCCTCCTCCATCCCTCCCAGTTATCTATTGGACACCTTGAAACACTAAATAAGATAGAGACTTATCATTAAAGTAGCTTCCCACTAAAGTCACATTAAAAAAGTAGCTTTATTGCACAACCACATACAACAAACCTATTTCTCAGTGATTGAAGGCTTGTTGAATGCTTAAATATTTTAGAATATTAATGGTTTAATTACGTGCAGTAAATAAGGTAGTATTTGTGTTTTTATTTTATTAAAATCAGTGGGGGCTTTTTGGTTACTGATGCATGCTCATTGCTTTGAGGGTTCTATAACGTCCCAGCAACTAAAGGCATTCCTTAAAGAAACACTTTTGCGGATTTGGGCCACATTGGATCATGGTACTTGGAGTTTCAGGGAGATTCCATTGTTTTGCTGGCATCAGGGAGCCGCTATTATAATCAGGGAGACTCCCTGAACTTCAGGGAGAGTTGGGATGTCTGTGTTAGAGTCTTGACTGAGGCCTAATTTGGAAGAAAATGTTTGTTAGCGATATTGTACTGTGTTTTTGCTTTTATGGAGGAGGAAATTAGATTCTGAAATGCTGGATTTCCTTTCTTAGTCTCCTTTAAAATAATTATGTTCACTAGTAAGTAGCATGATGATTATTTTTGGCAAAATACTTAAATTAAAGTAGTTTCTAAAACTTTATGTTTCCCACTTAAAACACACACTGGGCACCTAGATTGATGCTACACAGACTGCAAAATATACTGCCTTTTTCTAACTTAAACATTCATAAATCTACTTAAAGGGACAGTAAAGTCAAAATTAAACTTCCATGATTAAGATAGAGCATGACATTTTAAACAACTAATGTGTTCAGCTAGCTCCCAATAGTGCATTGCTGCTCTTTCAACAAAGGATACAAAGATAATGAAGCAAATTTGATAACAGAAGTAAATTGAAAAACTGTTTATTTTTACATGCTCTATATAAATCATGAAAGAGAAATTTGGGGTTTCATGTCCCTTTAACTGATACACTTGCAAGTTTTGCAATGATGTACATACAGTGAGGGAAAAAATATTTGATTCTCTTCTGATTTTGTACGTTTGCCCACTGACAAAATGATCAGTCTATAATTTTAATGTTAGGTTTATTTGAAGAGTAAGAGACAGAATAACAACAAAAAATCCTGAAAAACACATTTAAAAAAAGGTATAAATTGATTTGCATTTTAATGAGTGAAATAAATATTTGATCCTCTATCAATCAGCAAGATTTTTGGCTCCCAGGTGTCATTTATACAGGTAATGAGCTGAGATGAGGAGCACTCTCTTAAAGGGAGGGCTCCTAATCTCAGCTTGTTACCTGTATAAAAGACAACTGTCCACAGAAGCAATCAATCAATCAGATTCCAAATGCTCCACCATGGCCGAGACCAAAGAGCTGTCCAAGGATGTCAGGGACAAGATTAAAGACCTACACAAGGCTGGAATGGGTTACAAGACCATAGCCAAGCAGCTTGGTGAGGTAACAACAGTTGGTGCGATTATTCGCAAATGGAAGAAACACAAACTGTTAATCTCCCTCAGTCTTGGGCTCCATGCAAAATCTCACCTTGTGGAGTTTCAATGATCATGAGAACAGTAAGGAATCAGCCCAGAACTACACGGGAGGATCTTGTCAATGATCTCAAGGCAGCTAGGACCATAGTCACTAAGAAAACAATTGGTAACACACAACGCTGTGAAGGACTGAAATCCTGCAGCGACCGCAAGGTCCCCCTGCTCAAGATAACACATGTACAGGCCTGTCTGAAGCTTGCCAATGAACATCTGAAAGATTCAGAGGAGAACTGGGTGAAAGTGTTGTGGTCAGATGAGAACAAAATCAAGCTCTTTGGCATAAACTCAACTCGCCGTGTTTAGATGAGGAGGAATGCTGCCTATGACCCTAAGGACACCATCCCCACTGTCAAACATGGAGGTGGAAACATTATGCTTTGGGGGTGTTTTTCTGCTAAGGGGAACAGGATAACTTCACCGCATCAAAGGGATGATGGACAGGGCCATGCACCATCAAATCTTGGGTGAGAATCTCCTTCCCTCAGCCAGGGCATTGAAAATGGGTTGTGGATGGGTATTCCAGCATGACAATGACCCAAAACACACAGCCAAGTCTCAAGAAGAAGCACATTAAGGTCCTGGAGTGGCCTAGCCAATCTCCAGACATTAATCCCATAGAAAATCTGTGGAGGGAGCTGAAGGTTCGAGTTGCCTCAAAACCTTAATGACTTTGAGAGAATCTGCAAAGAGGAGTGGGACAAAATCTCTCCTGAGGTGTGTGCAAACCTGTTGGCCAACTACACAAAAAGTCTGACCTCTGTGATTGCCAACAAGGGTTTTGTCACCAAGTACTAAGTCCTGTTTTGCAAAGGGGTCAAATATTTATTTCACTCATTAAAATGCAAATCAATTTATAACTTTTTTGAAATGCGTTTTTTCTGGATTTTTTGTTGTTATTTTGTCTCTCACAGTTCAAATAAACCTACCATTAAAATTATAGACTGATCACATCTTTGTTAGTGGGCAAACTTTTCAAAATCAGCAGGGGATCAAATGAGTTTTTCCCTCACTCATAGTAATATTTATTATGATTACATTATATGCCTTTATGTACGTTATATAGGTCCCTAAACTGGTTAATTGGTAAAAAAATGCTATCTTAATCCCTTCCTTTTACTTCCGGGTTGGTGAGGCAGACATGATAGTCAGGGATTATGGGATTTTTTTATATTACCATAACCCTCTGTTACTAAATTGCCTAGTTTGTTAGCTTCTTACTCTTATTGCTTGGCATGAGTTGCAACTTTATTTTGTGGTCAGTCTATTCAGTCATTGGTCGGTGCTTCTTGTGTTGTAGCAACTTTTTTGCATTCGTTGGCATGCTGGTTAAAATACACTGGTATTACAAGTGGAAAGTAAACGCAATCGCATGAGTGCAATTCAAGTTAACGCTGGTCGGGTTAGCGCCTCAGAGCAGTGGTTAACTGTTTTGAGAAACAAAAAAGTCTCACAAAACCCATCAAAAATACATTACAATGTACAGTTATACTTATAATAACACCATCTAATAAAAATTATTAAAAAGATTTTTTGCGCAAAAAAGTTATAAGGGCTCTAACATATTAAGCAGACAAAGGGCTTTAACATTGAGATACTGTACATACATATACATCTCTAAAGATGGATATGTATGTATATATAAATGTTTATTTATATGTACATATGTATTTATATGAGTATTTATGTATTTACAGATGTATATACACATAAAAAAACATAAATACATATGTATATATATATATAGACATTTACATAAGTGCATTGGAGACCTTTGCAGTTAAATAGATAAAAACATGTAAAAGCATATTTATGCAATATGCATATTTAATATAATGTTATACTGTGTATTTACTGTAAATCTGTCATATTCCAATTTTCTGTACATAGCAGAATATGTTCTAATGTTAAATATTCATATTTTCATGTCGGGTTAGCGCACATGAGAATATGCGATCGGGTTTGCGTGCAAGTAGGGTATAAAGTTTTTTTTTCCACTTTATTTGCTCCATTGACGTTTACGGGATAATAGGTTATCGTGTGTGCTATATTGTAAGTTCGGCTTTTTGCATGCCTTGTAATACAAGCACAACCCGACACAGACAAAAAGTTTACTTCTAGCGCAATTAACGCTCTAGCGAAAGCACTAAGTAGCGCTCCACTCGTAATCTGGACCTTAATCGGTGCAGTTGGTTGCAACAGAAAATGGGAACTTAACAGTAGAGTAGGAAATGGTTTCCCATAATACCATCAACCATTGCAGTGGAAGGATGTAATGCTGATATTTCCAGTTACCTACACAGTGCAGTGATATTTCACTAATATTGATAGTAAGAAGCGAAATGAATGAATATGACATCATTACTGTCGGTCATATGCAATGAACACGAATTTAATTCTAATATTGCCAGTAACCTTTTCATTCCAGTAATTTAACCTTCATATTTTATAAAACTGTTTTAATTGCTATCTTCATTGGAAAATGCAAACATTTGGGTTAAATATAGTTTTTGTTGTTGTACTAGCAAGCAAATTCCTGTCACTTGCTTTTTCGGTTATTGCAATTGCAACAATAATGTATTGATTGTCCCTGCACCGAAATATAAAATCATAAAAAACAATAATGGAAAAAAAATGACCAATACAACGGTCAATACAAAGACGAGGAGTGCTTCAGAAGCGTACAAAACATGATCTAAAGGAAAATGTAAGTATTTTTTTTTTTTGTAGGGAATATATTCAGCAATTAAAGGGACACTGAACCCAAATGTTTTTCTTTCATGATTCAGATAGAGCATGAACGTTTAAACAACTTTTTAATTTACTCCTATTAGCAATTTTTCTTTGTTCTCTTGCTATCTTTATTTTAAAAGCAGGAATGTAAATCTTAGCCGCCAGACCATTTTAGGTTTAGCACCATGGATAGTGCTTGCTTATTGGAGGCTTACATTTACCCACCAATAAGCAAGCATAACCCAGGTTCTCAACCAAAAATGGGCCGGCTCCTATGCATCACATTCCTGGTTTTTATAGCACGAGAACAAAGAAAAATTGATAATAAGAGTAAATTAGAAAGTTGCTTAAAATTGCATGCTCTATCTGAAACATGAAAGAAAAAATTTGGGGTTAGTGTCCCTTTAAGTGCTACATTACAAAACTATTGCATAAAACAAATTATGTTTTTGAAGCTTTTACACTGTAATTGTGTAAGCAAAATGTGCAATGTATACATCCCATGAAAAGCATTTTGAGTATCTTTATCTTAAAGGGACATGAAACCCACATTTTCTCTCTCATGATTCAGATAGAGCATTTGATTTTAAAATAACCTTTCAATTTATTTATGCTATCTAATTTGTTTTGTTTTCTTTGTATCCTTTGTTGAAAAGTAATCCTAAGTAGGCTCAGAAGCTGCTGATTGGTGGCTGCACAAAAATGCCTCTTGTCATTGGCTTCCAGCTAGTTCCCAGTACTGCATTGCTGCTCCTTTTAGCAAATTAGATAATAAAAGTATATTGGAAACGTGTTTAAAATTGTATGCTTTATCTAAAACATGAAAGAAAAAAATGTGGGTTTCATGTACCTTTAATTCCATGGTCAGTTAAAGACAGATATAAATGAGCTCTTGCATATATCAAGCAATCACTGTTTAGAATGTTGTAGTATCACTTTCAGAAGTTTGCAGGACCCATGCCAGTCTTTCTTTGGGATGTAGATTAATCACATATTTCAGCATTAGATTACACCAGAAGAGGGCAACAATAAATAATGAAAGTATAATGTAAAGTTTATTTCTACTACTAATTAAAATGTTTAATTTGGATTAGCAGTGGAACAGAAAAATATTAGAGCTCTTGTGTGCAATCAATAGTGCTTCTATTTTTGCGCTCATAGTTCGAGTGATAACGTAGTAGACATAGGGGGGTGTGCAATTAAGTTTATGTCATACATCTCTCAAGCTCTAAGCTGAGAATGCACCAAACAGACGGCTAGATTTGGAGTTTGGCGGTAGATGGGTTGCTAACGCCACGCGTGTTTTATGTCTAACGCACGGCATTGTTTGACTCCGGTATTTCGAGTACAAAAAAGACCATCTAACGATGCTCCTAACGCGTGTATGTCACACGCGGAATCCTGCCCGCGTTAGACAGTCTCCCATAGAGATCAATGGAAAAGCAAAATAATAGCTTTTTTCACCTAACACTCGATCTCGCGAGAATACGCACAGCTCGGTCATATGACGCATACCACATCATGCACAACAATAACACGCCGCAAATGTCACAACAACAATCAATCAACAAAGCACACAAGCATTACACATTCACAAGCGGGGGGATTTGAAATAAAATTTAATACGGGGAATACGCATATACTTTAAGATGCGGAAATTCGCAAAATAACAACAAGGAATAAAAAATATATACATACACTAGAAAAATAATCGCATTCAATATCACTATATATTAGGACAAACATACATATACAACACTTCACTAATACCACACCATCGCAAATTCACATTTAAACAGAATACTATTGGACAATGTTAGAGAAAACGACCACTATGACATCATCGCATTCTACACATTCCACAAATACTAACTCCAAATGAGCATGCGCAAATTCACACACCTAATACACATTGCACAAATATTAATTGCTAATAAAGCACACCTGAACACAATTTACAACGGAAATTGGTACATCATTAAACATTTACACAGGTTATATAAGCACCACACAAGCATGGCTTCTTTGACTGTGTTGCTGGTGGGTCTTTGGAGATTGGAGGTTTAAGATTAGAGAGTTTGTGCATTATTGTGAGTGAGTTAGTGTTAGCGTGAGAGAGTCAGTTGTTAGTGTTATCGTGAGTGAGTTAGTGGGAGTTAGTGGGAGTGGGAGAGAGTCTGTTAGTGGGAGCGTGAGTGAGTTAGTGGTAGTGGGAGTTGTTAGTGAGAGTTGTTAGTGGGAGCGTGAGTTAGTGGTAGTTAGTGAGAGTTAGTGGGAGTGTTTGTTAGTGAGAATTAGTAGTAGTGTGTTAGTGAGAATTAGTAGTAGTGTGAGTTAGCGAGCGAGTGATTTTTCTGTACACTTAACACATTTACACGCAAACACATTCAATACATACATACACTTATCAATAACACTACATACACTCCATACCCCCTACCCCCTCATACTACACTCCATACCCCATTCCCTGTAGTCCCATTCCCTTTCATCCCGTTTACTCTTATCCCATCCCCATCCCATACCCATCCCCTAGTTACATTTAGTTTACATATCCTCCTTTTAGTCTTCTTCTTCTTTTGGTTTATTTAAATACTCCTTACCCTCTTTGTTTTTTTACATCCCTCTCACACTTTCAGCACTTTTTTTGTCTTTTTAGTTCTTTATTTTGACCCCCTTTCATTTCATCACACTCACTTTTTGTTTGATTATTTGGGGTTTAGTTTAGGGAACAGATGGAGGGCAGGCAGGGGAGAGGTAGAGGGGGGAGGAGAGGGAGGGGGAGAGGAACAGGGCAGGAAGGGGGGCAGGAAGCGGGGGTGGAAGCGGTGGGTGGACCCAGCCACTTGGTTCAAGATGAACAAGTGGCTGGGCCCAGTGGCGGACAGAGTAGGGCTTCACAGTCCGGGAAACAGAGGGCATCGTCACAGGGGAAGGCCAAGGCGACTAGGGAGGCGAGGTTTTCGATGGAGGAGAAGGAGGCCCTCGTAGAGGCCTATATGGCCAGGTATAGGAGGCTGCAGCACCAGAAGACTACCCCGACTGACAAGAGGAGGCTCTGGAATGAGATAAGGAATGCAGTCAATGCAGTGGGTGGCCGGAACAGAGATCTGGATTCGATAAAACATCGCTACCGGGACTGTAAGATGGATCTCAAGAAAAAGTTAAGCCTGGAGGCCCGACATTCCGCAGGAACCGGTGGCGGACCTGCCCTGGAAATAGAGTACTGCCGATGGGAGGAAATGTTGCGGCCCAGCATCTCCGAGGTGGATGTAGTCGGTATCGGAGGAATTGATACCGGGAACCTGCCATTCTCATCTGCCGGTAAGCTCATTGAACAATAAATTCACATACGAATGTATTTCAAGGGACACTATACGCAAACCTTTACTTTCATGATTGAGGTAGCGAATACAATTTGACAAAACATTCAAATGTACTTATATTACCTAATTTGAATCATTCTTGAGATATATTTTAATGAAGAAATAGCCATGCACACGGTGAAACAATCACAGGAGGCAGCTATATTCAGCTAACAATCAGCATCTTATAAGCATATTTAGATATGCTTTTCAGCAAAGAATATCCAGAGAATGAAGCTAATTAGATAAGAAAAGTACATTAGAAAGTTGATTATAAATGTATGCTTCTAAATCATGAAAGATAAAACATTGGGTTTCATGTCCCTTTAAGGATCAGATTAATGCTATAACGTTGTTTACACGCATTCACAATTACTTTGCGGTTACATCAATATCTAGGCTATAGGTTAGGTGTGCATTTAAACAGACTGAAAACAAATGCTAAAACATTCAGATTGACCAGAGATATCACAAATACGGTTTAGAAAATGCGGAAATCGTATTGATTGTTAGATTTCAAAGTGGATTAATGATTCTGCATTTGTAATTGTATCGTAAGCTAAGTCATTTAAAGCTTGATTTGCAAACATGCTAATATATACATTTTTTATTTTTTGCTGATATACAGAGTCTGGGGAGGAGGCAGCACAAGAAATACAGCCTCCTCCATCTCCCCGGGATGAGAGTGGTGGGGAGGAATTTCCACTTCGGAGGGAAGAGGCCCCCCGTGACGAAGAGGGCACGGAAGCAGATGAAGAGGCCCCGGAAGCAGAGGAGGAGTCCGCGGAACCAGAGGCCCCTCAAGGACCCGCAGCCCGCCGTGCACGGGCACCCCGCCATGCACGGGCACCCCGCCGTGCACGGGTACCCCGCCACGCACAACAAGAGGAAATAGCAGAGGTGCGGGTTCTACTGGACTACATAGACCAGATGCGTAACTCTCGGATACAAAATATCGAAGGCCGAACTCGAATTATTGATGGACAAAATCAAATAATTGAAGGCCAAAACCAAATAATAAACATACTTAATAGAATCGAACAAGGGCAAAACAGAATCATTAATCTACACCAAGAGATGTTCAATTTTTTCCGGGAGGCGCATGCTGGTCTGTCTCCTGGTCCGCCTCCTGCTGCTGGGCCTCCTGCTGCTGGGCCTCCTGCTGCTGGGCCTCTTGCTGCTGGGCCTCCTGCTGCTGGCCCATCTCCTCCTGCCGGCCCATCCACTCCTCTTCAGCCATCTTCTCCTCCTCAGCCATCTCCTCCTCTTCAGCCATCTTCTCCTCCTCAGCCATCTTCTCCTCCTCAGCCATCTTCTCCTCCTCAGCCATCTTCTCCTCCTCAGCCATCTTCTCCTCCTCACCTTGGTCGTCCCAGTACTCTTCCTTCCACTCTTCCCACAACATCTCCAAGGAGAACTCTTCGGAGTCGGCAGTTGCCCCTCCCAGAGCCTCAGCCCCGTGGGAAGAGGGGAAGGAAGAGGAAGTAAGTATTTTTTTTCATCTTTAATGTTTTTTTTATTTAATGTGTAATGGATAGGTATGTGATGATGTGGTTTTCATACACTTGTGGACCACACTCTGTATATAATCTACTTCTATGGGACCGGGTCCATGGAGGCAGATTGTTTGCAGAGTGTGGGTTATAAGCGTGTGAAAACCACATCATCACATACCTATCCTTGTTCATGATATTGATTGGTTTCTGTGATGTGATGTCCAAACTGTTTCCCGAATCGCAAACAAAATTACCATTACAATTATCCATGATGGTATATTACTGTTTGAATGCCAATAACACAGCTTAAAGGGACAGTCAGAAAATTATTGATTACAAAGAAAACACTGTATTACGCATTATCAAGTTGGAAACAACAAAACATGGAGAAATACGTGTGACTTATGTGCTTACCCTTGTATCTATGACTATGAAAAATGACCACTTATTTGTTGTTCTGACATAACAACATTTTAGATATCAATGATCAATACATGGTAAATAATATGCTGTATGAGCACAAGGTTTTACATATACAAATGCTATCCAAATGCCCTAGTGGTCAAATTGCATAATGATTACATGCACTCTTCAAGCTCGAAGAAATGAGCACACGAACCTCATAGGTTTAGCTAGCAAATTTAAATAAACACAGACAAATGATTAATTGGTGAGAAACATTTGATATTACAAAATTGACTTTTAGAATAATGCAAAACATTATTTGTTTTCTAAACTGTCCCTTTAACAAAATTACATATGCTAACATACATTTGAAGATTGTTGGTATATCTACATGTACTTGTTCAAACAATAAATATGGAAATCAGATTTATATTGACGTGTTAAATAAAGTCTATTTTCTTAAAGAGACATTATTGTGTTAATTTATTTTTAGAAAGACATTTGTTTTAACAATGAATATGGTTTAAAGTCCTTTTAGGAGTGGGGGGTGAAAATATGCTAACAATAATATATTTGAAGATTAACCAATGTGGAACTCATACATGATACAAAAATCAACATTTGCATTAAAGGGACAGTATACTATATTTTTAACAGAACTGTATGTAATAGACACTACTAGAAACAACAAGATTAACATATACTGATATCAATATTACAAAGCTTCAAACACTTTCAAAGAAAATCGGGTTAGCTCTATTGAAAATATAGATGAACCCCCATTACAACCGTAAAACAAGACAATACACCATCATACACAAAACAGGAGAAAGCTGGAGATGGTACTCACATGAAACTTAGAGGCTTGGCGAGGAGTCTGATAATTAATTACATTTTATTTGAACAGAAGCAAAATGAAACGTGTATTTGTTAAACAATGGACTATCTAACTAGAGACCAAATTAAAAGATTTCATTTATAATGTGAGTGTCTAATGAACCTTTAATAAAATATACAACGAAATTACATTTAGAAGAAGTCGGCATCATATATTTAGCATATGATAAAGCTAAATGCATATTGATTACTTTATTCTAACACAATAGCGCATATTTATTAATTAGATATCTTTAACATTAAACACAACAGTCATTTTTCTGAAAAAGGAACATATTGTTAACAAACATATTAAACAACATGGACTATAGAGATTTGCACTTGCCTCGAAATATCATATGCATGAAAACATTTTGCTTTCGTTCGTTTATTCAACCAGACATCCAGCAAAAGAGAATGTGGTGGTCTTTATCAGCTACGGGTCAACAATGTAACATGATGCAAATAATACATATTCGCAAGGTTTTTAAAATTGGCTGCAGTCACAAACGTGTTTAACGTGCACAAACAAATATTGCGGGACTACGTAATACAATCAGACGTTTTTTTACCTTTGTGACGTCTTAACATGGCGCTTCCTTGATCACGTAGGAACGCCATCCAATAAAAGGCACATTCTTGATCACGTAAGAACGCCCCAAAAAAAAGGCGCATCCTTGATCGCGTCAAAACGCCATCCAATAAAAGGCACATTCTTGATCACGTAAGAACGTCAGTCAATACATGGAATCATTGGACAGCCTGGCAGGTGACGTCTTAAGCAACATGGCGCATCCGAGATCGCTGAAAAACCGAAGCCAATCCAAGGACTCAGTTGACAGCTTGGCATTTCACTAAGAAACGTATTTATATTTTAGGAACTAGTATGTGTCTAGATTGCTATCTAGGAATGTCACGAAATCATGAATCATCTTTTCGGACTTGACTGTCCCTTGAACTATAGCTATGGTGTATATCTTTAACATTTAAAAGATACACATGAGAAATACATATGCCATTGATGTTTTAAGATATGTTTTGATTGTTTTGGAATAACAATAATGATACATGTATTGATTCAACGTGTCATTTATTCAAGTTTAAATATGGTCAGCCTACCTATAGCCATATATGGGAGGAGAAGTATTTTGTTAACATATTTGATAAAAAATATTCATCATCTAAAATATTTGCATTACACACAGAGATTTATTTGGTTACACTTTTACAATAAGATAGAATTGAAAATGAAATACATGTGCTGTCAACATTACAACAAGATTGTTTATTAATAAGATTATATGTCCTTGTTCATGTAAAAAGGACAAAAACGCTTTAGAAATGGAAATACATTCATTAACAATTGTGCTCACCATCACTTAAAGGGACATTATTTTGTTTTTAAAAAGAGGATACACATAGACAATACTATTTCAATAAAATGAACACTTTACAGGGATTATATCATTGTATCAATCCTCAGATCATTTGTTAAAGGTGCATCAATTCATGCAGAGTTTCTAAATACACACATGGATGTGAAAATTGAAATATACATATATACACAAATAACAATCTATATATACATATATAAATGATTTACTATGCTAATCATAATCATGCAATGATAAAGCTTTGAGAAAAATATATAAAGACAAATAATAAGATTACATTGGAGATGTTAATCTTAAAGTCATTTACAATTGTCTTACATATATGATTTTTGAAAAACCATTATTTTTGGTAGGTCCCTTTAAGGATCAACCAGATAAACTAGAGCTTTCAAAAAATAACATGAAGAATGAGGACAAAGAATCGTGCAATGACATGTCTTTTATTAGTATGTAAGAAAACATCAACAACGTTTAGAAATAATCTTGTAAAAATAAGGAATATTTGAGCCATATGACAAGGTAACAGAGTGCATCACAGTCCATGAAGAGAGTTGCCAAGGGCCACCATAGCCCCATTGGAGACATATGACAAGGTAACACAGTGCATCACAGTCCATGAAGAGAGTTGTCAAGGGCCACCATAGCCCCATTGGAGACATATGACAAGTTAACACAGTGCATCACAGTCCATGAAGAGAGTTGCCAAGGGCCACCATAGCCCCATTGGAGACATATGACAAGGTAACACAGTGCATCACAGTCCATGAAGAGAGTTGCCAATGGCCACCATAGCCCCATTGGAGACATATGACAAGGTAACACAGTGCATCACAGTCCATGAAGAAAGTTGCCAAGGGCCACCATAGCCCCATTGGAGACATATGACAAGGTAACACAGTGCATCACAGTCCATGAAGAGAGTTGCCAAGGGCCACCATAGCCCCATTGGAGACATATGACAAGGTAACACAGTGCATCACAGTCCATGAAGAGAGTTGCCAAGGGCCACCATAGCCCCATTGGAGACATATGACAAGGTAACACAGTGCATCACAGTCCATGAAGAGAGTTGCCAAGGGCCACCATAGCCCCATTGGAGACATATGACAAGGTAACAGAGTGCATCACAGTCCATGAAGAGAGTTGCCAAGGGCCACCATAGCCCCATTGGAGACATATGACAAGGTAACACAGTGCATCACAGTCCATGAAGAGAGTTGCCAAGGGCCACCATAGCCCCATTGGAGACATATGACAAGGTAACACAGTGCATCACAGTCCATGAAGAGAGTTGCCAAGGGTCACCATAGCCCCATTGGAGACATATGACAAGGTAACACAGTGCATCACAGTCCATGAAGAGAGTTGCCAAGGGCCACCATAGCCCCATTGGAGACATATGACAAGGTAACACAGTGCATCACAGTCCATGAAGAGAGTTGCCAAGGGCCACCATAGCCCCATTGGAGACATATGACAAGGTAACACAGTGCATCACAGTCCATGAAGAGAGTTGCCAAGGGCCACCATAGCCCCATTGGAGACATATGACAAGGTAACACAGTGCATCACAGTCCATGAAGAGAGTTGCCAAGAGCCACCATAGCCCCATTGGAGACATATGACAAGGTAACACAGTGCATCACAGTCCATGAAGAGAGTTGCCAAGGGCCACCATAGCCCCATTGGAGACATATGACAAGGTAAAAGAGTGCAACAGGCACAACAATAAACTTTGAAAAAGGCCAAATGGCAACAATAAAAAAAAAGATCAACATGTGGACGGAGGATTCTTATCTGCAACCTTGGAGCATCTCCAGATCCTCCACTTACTGGTCATCCTCTTCATCGTCCTGTGCATGTCCAGCTCCAGATTCAGGCCTTGAAGTTAATCACATGATTTCACGCAGAGTCAAGTCCTGAACCCGGAGCTGGGCCTGCATTGTGTCGTTCATCCCTCTCAGGACAGCTGCGTTCCTCAACACGGCCTGCTCTACTCGTGCTATACCTTCTAGCATGAGCCATGCTGAGTCACAGCCTAAAATAAAGAATAAATAAAATATTAAGGATAATTACAAAACAGAAGAAAAAATAAGCAAAGATACATTGTCATCATAAAGACAAATCATTCTTTACATCAATTAGTTTAAATTGATTCTTTACACATGAAATATGTTATTCAGACAGACCGAAATCATTAAAGGGACAGTTTACTCAAACATGTTGTCCCCTTTAATTGGTTTTCGATGATCCACTTATACAGCTTGAGTGTATCAAATCTTGTTAAAGGATTTACATTGCACTTACATTAGCAATATAAATATTTTAATTATACTGTGGTAGGCACACCTATCCTTAAACATTTTGGCGTTGAGGACAAGCTGTGTAAACATAGCAACCTGAAGAAATTACATCCCCACTGGGTTAGACAAGAGATAATGTATCAACATTTGTACATAAATTGTTGGATCCAAGTAGTGGTGATTGTAGTGATATGTAGTGATATCAAATTAAAGGGACACTGAACCTAAATATTTAATTGACTGATTCAGATAGAGCATGACATTACAAATATTAAAAAATTAAACATATTCTTTAAATGTTAGAATTCTCTAGCTAGATTTTGAATGCAAGAATGTAGGTTTATAGGGCAGGCCATATTTGTTTATCAACTTTGGTTGTCCCTGCTGGTTGATGGATACATTCATCCAACAATAAAGAAATGATGTCCACAATTATTTTCTATTTAAAATTAATTCTAGGCATTTCTTTGTTTCAATAAAGATAGCAAGAGAATGAAGAATAATTCATAAGAGTAGTAAATTATAAATTTGATTAACATTGCATGCTCTATTTGAATCACAATAGAAAATGTTTTCCTTCAGTGTACCTTTAAGTATCTTATAATGTTGATTTTGAATGATACTTACAGCTGTGCCTGGGAAGGACAATCCGACACCCAGGACAATGAAGGTTGAGACAGGGGGGAGGGATGGGATTGTGTTGGGGAGGGATGGGATTGGCTTGGGGAGGATTGAGCTGCTGCTCCGGGGTAGGCCGTACAGCTGGGGAGTGGTGAGTTGGGGTCTGGGCAGCTGTACGGCCCATAATACGGGGAGAGCGGTGAAGGGTGGCGAAGGGGCGTTTTTTTGGGAGGGACAGGAAATGACAAATGGGAAGGGCCTTGGCAGTGGTCTGGGCATGGGCAGGGGTCTGGGCCTGGGCAGTGGTCTGGGCATGGGCAGGGGTCTGGGCCTGGGCAGTGGTCTGGGCATGGGCAGGGGTCTGGGCCTGGGCCTGGGCAGTGGTCTGGGCATGGGCAGGGGTCTGTGACTGGTCAGGGGACTGGGCAGGGGCAGAAACCAGATGACCAGAGGTGGAGGATCCATCTGAAAAAAATAATCCAAATATATTAACATCTCATACATCATGAAATCAAATCAACGCATTTCAAATTGATTATGTTTTCAATATACTTCGAAGTGTGTTTGAATTTCTAAACAATTATGAAATGAGGATATGGTATGCATATAGGCACTCAGATGAATATCAATGACTGTCTGTACAATTATAACATTATTATTGTGTTTTGGCCTGGACTATGCATGTGACATAATGATGGCATGAATTATAAATGTAAAAATTAAATAATAAACATTTTTTTTGTCATGCTGCCTGATATAGAAAGGGGGCAGTAGTGTATTTGAACAGACAAATAATCTTCCTTTTTAAAGTGAAAAAGCTGTAGACTTTGAATGTCTTCAATAAAATGATTTCCAATAAAGCAACATGTTGGAAACATGATAGATATATTTCACATATCATCAGACTTCAAGGCAGCCTCTTCCTCCTCCGTCACACATGTTACATCAATCTCTGTAAAACATAACATGTTGTGTACACGTTAAGATCAGATATTATAACATATGTTACTGTTGATCAAAGACACACATCAATGTTGCATTAAAGATATACACACCCAAAGTTATGATTTACATCATTTTGATGGAGCATACAAATTACATTAGATTTGTTATTCTCAATGATTCATATTTTCGATGTATTGTTTGTATTAATTTAAAAATCATAAAAGCATAGTACATAGAACATTTAAGATTTCTCATGTGTGTATCACTTGATGACTGTTGTCAAAAATGAACATGGAAACAAACATATGCTATACATCTTCTGAATAACAAATGTGTAGACTAATAAAGTTTTAATTATTAATCTTTCAATATTCAAAGAAAATTAATATATAATCAGAGGAGAAAATTATATGTTTGTTTCAAATGTTATGCTTCATCAGAATCATGCTCATAATATTGATTACCAATACACCTTCAATAACATATAAATGAGTCAATGGACTTACCAGGAGACCGCAAAGGCGGCTCTGTGTCACTGCTGGATTCCTGTGGGCTCCCCACACCAACTCTCTCTATGAATGATATAGATATATATTAGTGAACACATTTGGGATATCACTAAATCACATCTGTAGCGAATTTTAAGAATAATCAACTTGAAAATGTGAAGAATAGAGCAGTTATTAAACCAAAAAATGCTTGATTGAATCAAGGGGATTCTGTTAAAAATGATGTATTGAACATATGTTTAATTTCTGACTATATTAGACATCAAACTCATCTCATACGATGCTATTGCATATCTAAATATACCCATTGATCAATGTTCTTAAAAGAATACACACAAACCACATTTAGAAGAACAGCTGTTGACAAATATAAACAAAGACATGTGGCACATCGAGCCATTTGTGCAATGTACAGTAATCTTGTTTAGGACACAACACATATTTATCACAATACAAAACCAAATTGATTAGTACAAATATGTAATCATGGTGCTGTTAGAGTATGCTGATATCTATAAAGTAACTCCAACAGTGAATATGTGAATTATATATCAATATTGTTTAATCCAAAGAATGTAAAGATGAATGAATCTATTGTTTATTAAAGGGACACTGACATGATTTATTTAAATCATTGATTTCACTGTTCAAACTGTTCCAAATGATTTAACATTGACTCCTATTATAATTTGAATGTTGCTACATTTTAATCTTAAAGGCAGATAAGCAATATTGGATTCAATAAATATTGTTTGTTGAAGGTATCCACCAATCATCAATCAAAACCCAGGTTGGTCAACCAAAATTGAGATGCAGATAAACGTACATTCTTGATTTTAAAATACATTTAGCAATAGAATATTTCACATATGATTATAGTATTATTTTTAAATGTTTATTAATATTGCATACTCTATCTGAATGACAACATTATTAATTTTAGCTCAGTATCCCTTTAATATAAAATTATATTGATTTGACAATGTTGGTGTTAATGAATTCTCTACTCCATATGTTGATGTAATGAATGGGATTGAGCATGCAATTCCAATCTAATATGTTATTTAAGGATATCCGAAGAATTATTTAATTTTCATCTATTAAAGGGACATTACATATAAATATTGAACAATGTGGATTTAGTATGTAATGTTCTGTCCATGTTTCTAAGACAAATGTCAATTAAAATGAGACATACCATACTGTGACAAGCCCTGCCTTAAGGATCCAGCAGCAACATCCATATCTGTAATATATTAAATGAGGATTGGATATCATTAATACAAATCATGCCATGTTTAAAATCTTTACATTATTAGCAAATCAATTTAAAAATATTAATCCTTTGGTAGTCCCATGAGTTAATTGTTTCCTCAATTCAATTCATGATAAATATATCCTGTACTCTTATTTTCAATCAGTTGTATTGTTTACTGTAGCTTTAATTATTTTTTGGTGTTATTTCATTCTCATCAATTGATGGGTATATGTTATAATTTATTTGGATTCTTCTTTTTTTATTATGTATAATATTGAAAATAAGAATACTGTATTCTTCACATATATAATAATTCACATTTCATTTTGACCAACATGTATAAAGCAATGCCACTTAGAGCAAACCCATGTTAACGTGTATGCGAAATTCCATTTTCGCGATCATTGCGCAATGATTCAAAGCGGAATTACGTATCCGTCATTTGACCAACATGTATAAAGCAATGCCACTTAGAGCAAACCCATGTTAACGTGTATGCAAAATTCCATTTTCGCGATCATTTCGCAATGATTCAAAGCGGAATTACGCATCCGTCATTTGACCAACATGTATAAAGCAATGCCACTTACAGCAAACCCATGTTAACGTGTATGCGAAATTCCATTTTCGCGATCATTGCGCAATGATTCAAAGCGGAATTACGCATCCGTCATTTGACCAACATGTATAAAGCAATGCCACTTACAGCAAACCCATGTTAACGTGTATGCGAAATTCCATTTTCGCGATCATTGCGCAATGATTCAAAGCAGAATTACGCATCCGTCATTTGACCAACATGTATAAAGCAATGCCACTTACAGCAAACCCATGTTAACGTGTATGCGAAATTCCATTTTCGCGATCATTGCGCAATGATTCAAAGCGGAATTACGCATCCGTCATTTGACCAACATGTATAAAGCAATGCCACTTATAGCTAACCCATATTAACGTGTATGCACTATTCCATTTTCGCTCTGTGACGCATATTCTGTAGAGCGCAAGACACATCATTCCTATTTCATGTGTCACTAATCTAAAATCAGATATCTAAACATCATATGTAGTGTATGTTGTGAGATCTGTATAGGTTTAGTATCTGACTATATACACATTTTTAAAAAAAAAACCCAAATATTAAGATATTATATGAAGTTGGATAATTACCTGGTTCAGATTCTCCATCTCCTCCCAGGCCACCGGACGGAGAAGCAGCTGCCCTGGCCCCCGCGTCAGGGCTTTCAGATCCCGCAGCTGGGAGGGAAGAAGAGGAGGCCGAGGATGGCGAGGATCTAAATCTTTTGGGGACCCGGAGATTGAGGAGCTCGCATAAAGTCACCTCATAAGGGAGTAGGTACAGTTTCCGCGGGGCCTCTCTTTTGCCACCTCTTTTACGGGCTTGTACCCAGTCCCTTATGAGGTTGACTTTTTTTGTTAACCGCAACCTCATATCTCTGAATCTCCTCATGATCTGATCCTGGGTCCTCTGGACGTCACACACCAATCTAACCGCATTGGTTATAGACTCCCAGAGGGCCTTCTTAACATGCGCATCTGTCAACCTCCTCTTGTTCCCAAACAGCTGGGGATAAAAGTCCTTGACGGCGTGGACCAGTGCAGCGCTCTCCTCCTTGGTGAACCTGGGAGCTGACATGCCTGCTGGGTTGTAGATTTTTTTTTATAACAAAATCAGATATACTGCCTGCAGGCATTAGAGAACTGACAAAGATGGCAACGTGTAATGGACTTTTATATGGTGAAGTAAACATGAGATGCATCATGGGACAAGTTATCTGTACATCTGATTGGATAAAAGTTTGAAATATTGTTAGAATGTCTGTGAGACCATCCTGACTCAAGTTGTGTTTGTGTGATGAACTCTGATTGGCCGTTCCTTAATGTTTCATATCTTATTAACTTCCTTACACATACCTCATGGTGGTGCTGTTACTTCATTTTTCATGTAGACTTATTTGTAACTCATGGGCCTGTCATGCGGATATGGGTGACGCAGATTTAATATCCGTGATCCGTTAAATATTAATGATTAAATTCTCTTTAAAATCTAATACTGTCACATTATTAAATGTTGTAGACATTTCTCGGTTTAATAACGGTCTGTTTCTTTAATACAAATACACATTTAATATTGTATGTCTTTATTGTTCATAAAATCCATTTATTGACTTATTGTGAAGTATTGATATTGCTCTATTAAATGTATTTCATAATGCACATTGATTGTGTGCTATTGCGTGACATTAGACTCTAATGTTTAAAGATGCTAATCTGGTGTTTCAAGATGCGTTTCCCACGCAATATTTCTGAATGTTCAAATTCAGGTTATAATATCAGTAACTTGGATAATCTGTTTATAAATGTTAAACTACAGGTTTGTTTGTTATTAGTAAATAAACCTCGAGCTTGTATTTGTCTGAAGTGCTCATATATGTTATTGTGCAATTGCGTCTTTATTTTTAAATAGACATTACAACCAAACAATTGTATCAAATGATCTGTAGAGATAGAACATTGTTTAGACTTTAAAATGTAAATCAATTTATCTTAGTATTTAGATATCCTCAACAGAAGAAATTTAAATGCACATGGTTGAGCCAATCACATAAGGCATCTCGGTGCATCCACCAATCTTCATCTACTGAGCCTATCTCGATATGCTTTTCAAGCAAAGTATGTCAAGATAGGAAGAGAAGTAAATACACTATTTAAATCTCTTAAAGGGACACTGTCCAAACAAATTTAGCGTTGGTGATTCAGATTGAGCATGAAATGTTAATCAACTTTATAATTTAATCCGATTCTCAAATGTTAAGAATTATCTTGTTATCTTTCTTTGCAAATCAATAATGATATTTTAGATTACGGACAATTGTTGCAAAAAACCTGGGTTAATCCACCTCAAAAAACCAAGTTCTGTCCAGAGTACTGAAGCAAATAAATTATCTATTTAATGCCTTATTTTTAAAGTAATGATAGCAACATCACAAGGAGCATTCATAATATGAGACAATTTTTAAAGTTGCTTAAAATAGAATACTCATTCAGAATGTATAAATCATTAATTTTTAACTGTCTCCCTTTAAGTATATTTTGAGTTCATGTCCCTTTAAATAAACATTTCACAATAATGCTTGAAATATCAGAAACCTAGGCAGCTTCCTTTTGCTAAATTAGTATAACATATGAGTAAAGCAAATTTAGATTAACTTCTGGATTGTTTTACACACTGACTGAAATATATATTGTAAAGGAGGTATTTCGGAGTCTTCAGCTTAGAGGGACATTAAGCTATATGTTATGTATGCATTTTGGATAAGATTATAATATTTGAACAACTTAATATGTTTTGGTATTCAATCATTAGATTGTAATTATATATATTTTTGGATTAAATACATATCTACATAGGCTATTTTGATGCTGATTGTTGGTTGCACATAGATGCCTTATGTAATTGACTAAGATATGTGCATTGATGTATTTTTTTCAAAGTATATTTATAGACTGAATGTAATTCTATAGTACTTTCTAAATATGTTTAAATTCTTTTATGAATTATTTAAAAATCAATACACAATATACTTTGTGAATGTCCCTTTAAGGACCAAAACATTTGGAATGTTGATTTAACATTGTCAAAATAAACTAAAGGGGAATAAAAATTATATATAGATATGTGATCTCTAACCCAAGAGGTAAGATTTTAAAAACTACATAATATTAATAACTATAGTTAAATGACTCCACTAGAAAATAAAATCGATTAACCTGGCATCCAATAACTAGCTTGTGAAAAATATCAAGTTAAATGACCTACCATTTATAAATGTAAAAATTAAAATAATTTAGCAAATAATGTTTTGAGATACCTAAGGAAGATACAAGATCTTATAAAATTAATTTTACATTCAACAACACTGTCACTTTAATGTAATTGAACCACTTCCCCTTCTTAAAAGTGAAAACAAATAATTTATGAGAAATTGACTACATATCCGAAATTATTTTAACATCTAAGAATTTCAAAAGAAAAGCATCGATGGATCTCACTCCCCAATTAATGTTAAAAAAGATAGTTTAATGTAATATTCTCGGAATCAGTGGATTTTCTAAAATTAATGCATTATTTGATCTTATGCATGTGCTTGTCAAATAGACAACTACCAGTCATGGGAGTCAATTTTTTTTTTATTGACAGATTATATGGATATTTATTATAATCTGTTCAAAAGAGTGTATTTAATAATAAAATGTTTATTATTACCATTTAAAATATTAAAAGTTTCGGAAACAAAAACAAAAAAATATTCCTGGAAGTCATCAGATGCCAATCTGAAATTAAAAAACAAAATTTTAACAAACTTAATACACACGTTGTCAAATATTCATAAAATACATTTACAATCATCTTGTGTCTATGCTCTAACTTTGTTCAACATTTTTTAAAGATATTTATTAATTAAATTTAAAAAAATAAATAAAAAAAATACACCATTATATTGTGTAATAAAAAATAAATTAAAATATCAGATTTTCTAATTATACATAATAATGTATATCACATTTCAATAATATATATGTTGAACATAAATGTCATATTTCATGTCCATTCAAATACCTCTATATCAACTATAATATGTATTCCTTTTTCTGATTGTGATCCCTAAATATCTAATGATGAAATAAGTATGACTAATGTATGTAAGCTACCAATAATCAACATTCTTCCTGTGATTCTTAACTAGCATGCATTGGTACACCAACCTGGATAATGCATGGTCTTTGAAAGTCAATTCAGGGGTAAACAGTTGATCTTCAATAGGTGTCTTATTCATCATTTCAAAAATAGAGGACTGTGAAATCCCATCTAAAAAAGTAAAATCATCTAAGTGTCTGATTGTGATCCCTAAATATCTAATTAAGAACTAAATATGACTAATGTATGTAAGCTACTAATATTAAACATTCTTCCTGTGATTCTTAACTAGCATGCATTGGTACACCAACCTGGATAATGCATGGTCTTTGAAAGTCAATTCAGGGCTAAACAGTTGATCTTCAATAGGTGTCTTATTCATCATATCAAAAATAGAGGACTGTGAAATCCCATCTAAAAAAGTAAAATCATCTAAGTGTCTGATTGTGATGCCTAAATATCTAATTAAGAACTAAATATGACTAATGTATGTTAGCTACTAATATTAAACATTCTTCCTGTGATTCTTAACTAGCATGCATTGGTACACCAACCTGGATAATGCATGGTCTTTGAAAGTCAATTCAGGGCTAAACAGTTGATCTTCAATAGGTGTCTTATTCATCATTTCAAAAATAGAGGACTGTGAAATACCATCTAAAAATTAGAAAATCATCTAAGTGTCTCCAATAGGATGCCTCCACAGCCTTATTCTATCAAATAGTTGGCACTTACCATGTGAACATGTCTTTGTATGGTTTTCAAAGTCAGCAGATTTGAAAGATAATGCCAGACATGATCCCATTGGTATACTTCAATTTCAATCTTGGCTTTTTCCCACTGTCAGTCTGGGCAATCTTCACTGTCAGGCTTCTAATTCTTCCCTTTCAGTCTTTAGATTAAGTCAGCTCCCTAATGGCAGAAAAAGTTTAATAAAAATTACTAGAAGTGTGTGAATCATTTCTGTAGCCCTCTCCCACCCCCCATTTCATAAGAAATTTCTGTCACTAGCTTACTAAGCGTGTGTAGCATCTTGTGTTATGTTCTATCAAGTGTGAAGATGAGTCATATTGAGCAGAACAAACCTCTAATGTGTGACATTGAACCATAGTCATGCTAGAGGATCCCTTTCTGAGTATTTACATTTTAAGTAATGTGTAAACTAAATACTAGTTTAGAAAATGTATGCCATATGATGTATTTGTGTACAATTCATGCCAGCAACAGTCCATACATTTATACTTACCAGCTGATGTCCTCTTTAAAAACCAGGTGGCAAAGACTTGCTACAGGACCCAATGCCCAGAGCATCACCTATATTAATAAATGAAACACATTTTTAGCATTTGATGAACAATCCTAACATGTTTGCACAATTCTCTACTTGTCATTTCCCTAGAGTTCACATCTATTGACAATACTCCAGTCTAACTTCTATTCTTTACCGTCTAAAGTTGCGGTTGATGATGTCTGCTCTGACATTGAGCCCCTCGTCCTTGAATGGCCCCTTTAGAACAGGATCATCCTCCTCATCTCTGAGGAGGTTTCTGTCCGGCCGGACGGCCTGCAGCATCCCAGCCCGCTGTGCAATATTATGCAGGACGCTACAGGCTACAACGATCTTAGCCACCTTCTTTGGGTTGTACTGGAGGGCTCCTCCCGACCTGTCCAGGCACCTGAACCTCATCTTCAGGAGCCCGAACATCCGTTCAACCACCGCCCTGGTTCTCTTATGAGCCCTATTGTAGCGCTCCTCAGACACATCAGTCGGGCTACGCAAGGGGGTAATGAGCCAAGGCCGGCTCATGTACCCAGAATCACCTATAAATTATGAACAGAACATAATTCAAACAGAATCCTCAAAATAGTATTTGGAGTCCAATAAAAAGTTTTGTACACGATAATCCAGTAACAAATGTTTATTTTAAAATTAAAAAATCTAGTTCAATATTATTCTCTATCTTCCCATTTCATTTAAGACATGCTACATATGCGTATTTCTCCTAAATCAAGCCTTGTGTAAAATGCAAACTACATGGTTACATTGCATTCTCTATCTGAGCATTTAAGGTAAGACATGCTACATATCTGCATTGAACTAAAAGACATTAGCGGAAAGAGACAATGACATGGTTAAATTGCATTAGCTAATATCTTCCCATTTCAGCTAAGACATGCTACATATGCATATTTCTCCATATTCAAACCTTGTGTAAAATGCAAACTACATGGTTACATTGCATTCTGTATCTGAGCATTTAAGGTAAGACATGCTACATATCTGCATTGAACTAAAAGACATTAGCGGAAAGAGACAATGACATGGTTAAATTGCATTAGCTAATATATGCTACATATGCATATTTCTCCATATTCAAACCTTGTGTAAAATGCAAACTACATGGTTACATTGCATTCTCTATCTGAGCATTTAAGGTAAGACATGCTACATATCTGCATTGAACTAAAAGACATTAGCGGAAAGAGACAATGACATGGTTAAATTGCATTAGCTAATATCTTCCCATTTCAGCTAAGACATGCTACATATGCGTATTTCTCCTAAATCAAGCCTTGTGTAAAATGATAACTACATGGTTACATTGCATTCTCTATCTGAGCATTTAAGGTAAGACATGCTACATATCTGCATTGAACTAAAAGACATTAGCGGAAAGAGACAATGAAATGGTTAAATTGCATTAGCTAATATCTTCCCATTTCAGCTAAGACATGCTACATATGCGTATTTCTCCTAAATCAAGCCTTGTGTAAAATGCTAACTACATGGTTACATTACATTCTCTATCTGAGCATTTAAGGTAAGACATGCTACATATCTGCATTGAACTAAAAGTAGACATTAGCGGGGGGAAAATATATGGTTAAATTGCATCCTATAGCTGAACATTACGCTAACATTTTAAAACTACAGTGGCAATTGTCAAACTAATTAACCATGTTGTGCACAAATACTCACCAACGAGATAACCAGGGGGCATTTGTCTTTCCTCAAACGGTCTCCACAGGGACGACAGAGAGAGGATGCGGGCATCATGACTAGCCCCTCCAAAATTCGCACACACATGCATAATCCTCATCCGTGCGTCACAAACATACTGCACGTTGAGGCTATGAAAATGTTTGCGATTTCTGAAGGGCAAGTCATCAATTGGAGCACGCAGCGCAATGTGGGTACAATCTATGGCTCCCAAGACATTGGGCAATTGAGCAATATCAAAGAATTCCCGCTTCAGGCGCCTCCAATCACCATCATTCTGTGGGAATCCTATGTATTGCTTACTGATACGTACCATGGCGTCCAGAAAGTTATCAAATACCACAGAGAATGTACCTTGAGCCAGGCCATGCATGTACAGTTCTCCGGATTGAAAACTCCCGGAGGCCAGGACGTATAGACAGCTTAGCATCTTACTCATGGCGGGAACAGCAGTCCTTATTCTTATACGTGGCTCCAAATGAGGTTTAAGAAGATCGTAAAGGCCAATGAGCTGTTCGCGATCGAGCCGATACTTATCATAAACCTCAAAGTCACTCATGTTTTCCAAGGTGGGTCTCACCCTGTAGACAAGAGGACCTCGAACCAGACGACCCCTTCGTCTCAGTCTGAGCCGCCGAGGCTGCCTGATTCGACCAACAGCTAGTTCGCCAATAGCAGCACCAGCAGCGTCTACCATGTCATCGTCATCCATCTTTCAAAACAGCGTAACAAGGTATGCACTTGATCTGATGTGGATCACAAGTGATGCTTTGGCCATGTTGTTTGGGGGATTTATAGTACAATTAGTCCAATGGTAGTGAGTTTGTAATGATTGCTGATTGTATTCACCTGTTTGTATGTGAGCGGCGTGAATGCTTTCACAGTGGGCGTTTATTTGTTGTTTGCTGAAATGTTATTTTCCAACAATGAATCTCAATGTGAAAGTGTCAAATATCACACATACAGTGCATGTTTGTAATGTTTGATCATATGCGTAATCAATATTTCTTAAACGCGATCTTATAGTAAAAAGCACACGTCCAGGCTAACATGAATGAAAGTGCATAGTTGTGTATAATGTGCATCGAATGTGATCGATCAATGTTGCTGCAACATTGTTTGTAAATGATAAAGTAACATCTGCCATCTGTAGTATTGTATATATAAGTGATTGCCGAGATGTCAATATTGTATGCGTCCCTTTAAAATCGCAATAATAATTCCGAACTTCCCGTCTGCCATCTGTAGTATTGTGTATATATAAGTGATTGCCGAGATGTCAATATTGTATGCGTCCCTTTAAAATCGCAATAATAATTCAGAACTTCCCGTCTGCCATCTGTAGTATTGTATATATAAGTGATTGCCGAGATGTCAATATTGTATGCGTCCCTTTAAAATCGCAATAATAATTCCGAACTTCCCGTCTGCCATCTGTAGTATTGTATATATAAGTGATTGCCGAGCAGTCAATATTGTATGCGTCCCTTTCAAATCGCACTAATGCTGAATAACTTCCGGCTGTCATCTGTAGTATTGTATATATAAGTGATTGCTGAGATGTCAATATTGTATGCGTCCCATTAAAATCGCACTAATACTGAATAACTTCCGGCTGTCATCTGTAGTATTGTATATATAAGTGATTGCCGAGATGTCAATATTGTATGCGTCCCTTTCAAATGGCACTAATACTGAAGAACTTCCGGCTGTCATCTGTAGTATTGTATATATAAGTGATTGCCGAGCTGTCAATATTGTATGCGTCCCTTTCAAATCGCACTAATGCTGAATAACTTCCGGCTGTCATCTGTAGTATTATATATATAAGTGATTTGCGATCTGACAATATTTATTAATTGTCCCATTGAAATCTCCCTAATAATGCTGTTCCAAACTGTTCTTTACGTATATGTTGTATTGTAGTAATGAGTGTTAACGTTCCGAAAGGGTCGGTACAGTCGTGAATCTGTGATGTGTATGGTTGAAACTTCTAATGACGTCATGATATTATTAACCTGCCTATGTAGTTCTGAAATCCTCATTGTGTTGTTGTATTGTGCTACATTGTTATTGTGTGCTGAATAAAATCTAAATGTGTGCTTTGTGGTTGCGTGATGGGTGATGCGTGTTATGTACATGTACGTATATATTGTTATTGTGTCCCACATATGCTGACTTCTATATAGCGGTCTGACATTGTTGTCCCTTCCCATAAAGTGACATCTGTAATCTTGTGTAATGATGTTCTTGTTGTACGTAATTCCTAATGTTTAATTGTGATGGAATCATGATGTTAAAAGTACAGTAAAATCCATATGTTCTGTTTTGTGATTCCTAGAGAGAATGTAATGTGTTTTTCCCCCATCATTTGAATGCACATGTATGAGTGAATGTTAAAAGTAATGTATGTGCATCCATGACTGATCATGTGTTAAGCCTATGTAGATATGCTGTTGCTTCAAGCATATGAGTTGAATAACTGAAATGCAATAATAAAGGTAAATGAGAATTGTTTCCCATTGTGTAGTGTTTGTGAATCCTGAAAAGTTGACATTATTTTTGTGTCCGTTTAAATGTAATATTTTTTTAAATAAAAGTTTGTTACTAGTGATGTTGATTTGTAGTTAATGTAATATAAAATTCTGAAACAATTTAATGGTGTTGTGAATATTCAAACAGTAAAATCCATAAATCCACCATAGGGAAATAGTCATTTCTTGATCTATTTATCATAGCTAGGTCTAACGCATGAAATCATGTCTTTTCTAGCGCTGGTATTTGGAGTTTTTCTGTCTACGCTATTTGCGTGCGTTAGGGAAATGAGGGTTTCGCATGCACGAGCACGTCTTCCCAATAGAAGTCAATGGAGGCTCTAAAAATTGGTAATTTTTTTTTTCTAAGACTGGTTTTCCTCGTAAAGTGAGTGACATCATGAGCTTGTGTGAAAAAGTAACTAAATCGTGTTCTTTTTGTGATAAATAAATATTTTGTGTATGTCATGTGGTGTATATTGTTTGTATGCATCGATGAGTGTATATTTGTGATAATCTTATTAGTTAGATGTAGGTATATGAGGGTCTTTTCCCGTGTGTCAATATAAGTCAATGGGAAAATGGATTTGTGTTGTTTTTTTTCTAACACCCGAGATCTCGCAACTTTAATCCTTTGTATTTTGATGAAAAATTATTAAATCATAAAAATAAACATAGTGTAGTGTTTGTATGAGTGTAAGTGTACTTTGTGTAATATTTGTTTTGTGATTCGTGGATGTTTATTTTGTCGGTATATGTTAACTACTGGGTTTGAGCTGTCGGTAGAAATTTGAGCGTTGGGTGATTTTGTAGTGTCGGTAACTGAACTCGAAATACCACAGTCCGTAAGAAACCAGCGTTAGGGGCCTCTAACGCTGGTTTTCACGGCTAACGCCAAACTCCAAATCTAGGCGAGAGTGTGCACAAAACCAATGGTGTGTAAATAGCAGAGTTCTTCTTATAGTTCATTGCTACTCTATTAACCCTTTGAGTGCTAAGCACTTTCCCACCTGGGTGCTAAGTTGTTGAAAGTTTTTTTTTGTTTTTTTTTATATATTTTTTTTCTTCAGATCCCCAAGGTTAGGAGATTAACTTTACAATGGTGGGTTATTGGGGTCTGTAGCTGCTTAGATACCAGAGATACAGTCTTCTAAGCAGCATGCCCCCTTTTCCTTTACTTAACATTGTTATGTTTAAATAAATTTGCACAGTGACGTCATCACGTCATTGCGCGTAATGTCACTGTGCATAATGTGAAGCCCCGGTGATGCCTGTCACTATACAGGTCCGATCGCCGGGGTAGGAGTGGGTGGGAGCCCCCAGATCTCCCTCAAGGTGGGAGAGTGGTAGCGACGGCTCTGAGCCGTCGTTAGCACCTGAGTGGGAAACTCTGCGATGGCTCAGAGCCGTCGTTAGCACTGAAGGGGTTAATAATAATAATAATGATTTACTTCAGGTGTTAATAAGCACTATATTTTACAGCAGTGTTTTGGATTATGATCGAGTGCATCACTTAAAACTCACCACTTGTAATATGAGTGCACTGAGCACGCTAATAGCCCTCCTTGTTCTATCCATTAAAAGTATAGGATGCGATAAAAAGTTTTAGCCATGATAAGATGCTTTGTTTAAAATATTCAACCATCAACTTGTAATATCAAATTGTGTGTTATTGGGTGAGGTCATGGATAATACACCCTGTGATATAGATTGTGCTCCACTTGTAATTTAAATATATTAAAGATTATGCACCCTGTTGGGTGCAAACTGGAGGGTTTCTGAGTGTACTATGCTCCTTTAAAGTAAAGAGGTTAAAACATTAACGTTAATAATAATAGTATGATATTATGAAAAAGTAGTATGAAATGAAAAAAACACATTAAAAAAAATGGAGCCTGTAAAACAAAAATCACTGACAGCGGCACCCCCGGTATTCATGGCCGATAGCTGAATACGCCGGCATCAATAGGGGTTACTGCTAAAGCAGGCTCCAAACCACAGAACACAAAAATAATAAAGAGAGCTCTAAATGCGTCAGGAAAGGCAACAATACATTTCACACACCAACAAATAATTAATATTTAGCTTAAACTCCTTGTTAACCATTGGATGACGATGAAATGGACTTTGTGTTTTTATATGTTTTGCACATGATGAATCGTCCCTAATGAAAATGGTTTCAAGGTGAAAAACAAATAACAAACCTTGTGTTCCAATTTCTTGTCACCGGGTGTCACTGTAACACTAAAATTCATTAAGTTCTACAAACCAAATCTGCAAGAAACGTATCTTAGATCTTATTGGACCCACATTCCTGAATTGGTATAGCTCTATATTATTTATTGGCCATTTATCTATTAATAATTTATTTTATTTTCTTCATTAGCTATCATCTTTCAATCTACCAATCTATTGCTTTATCTATACATGGCTATACATATGTCTCTATATGTTTCTCTCTGTGTTATTTTGTCTATCTATCTATCTATCTATCTATCTATCTATCTATCCATCTATCTATATGTCTGTATTTTTTGTATATATTTAACTATTTATCTGTCAGTTTCTATCTATCTATATGGCTATCTGTCTATCAATATTTATATATACAGTATATATATATATATATATATATATATATATATATTTATATACATGTCTATCAATCTGTGCATATATCTCTATTTCCCTGTGTCATTTTGTCTTTGTATATATATATGTGTGTATTTATCTGTCTATGTATCTGTTGGTATCTATCTATCTATCTATCTATCTATCTATCTATCATCTATCTATCTATCTATCTATCTATCTATCTATCTATCTATATATGTCTGTAGTTTTTGTATATATTTAACTATTTATCTGTCAGTTTCTATCTATCTGGCTATCTGTCTGTCTATCAATATTTATATATACAGTATATATATATATATATATATATATATATATATATATATATATATATATATATATATATATATTATATACATGTCTATCAATCTGTGCATATATCTCTATTTCAATGTGTCATTTTGTCTTTGTATATATATATGTGTATTTATCTTTCTATGTATCTGTTGGTATCTATCTATCTATCTATCTATCTATCTATCTATCTATATCTATCTATCCATCTATCTATCTATCTATCATCTATCTATCTATCTATCTTTTTGTCAGTTTAAATACAGTATTTTTCCTTCAGATGTGAGATGAAAAGATACAATATCAGTACACTGTTGTTTCAGTTGCAAATTTTAAACAAGTTTCTAATTTTCTTTTATTATCTAATTTTCTTTGTTTTCTTTGTATCATTTGTTGAAAAACAAGGACGTAAGCTCCTGAGCGTGCACGGGTCTGGTGCACTATATGGCTTGAGTTTTTCAAGAATGTTATCCATTTGCAAGAACACTAGATGGCAGCACTATTTCCCGCCATTTAATGCACCAGAAACCTACCTAGGTATCTCTTCAACAAAGAATGCCACAAGAATGAAGAAACTTGTTATGCTCTGTGTGATCACAAAAGAAACTTCCTTTAACTTCTATAATATGTACAATGTTACACATTTTATTAAAGGGAAATCTGTATTTATATAAAACTAGAAAATGAGAGGAAATTATATAAAGGATTATAAAAGTCACCAGTATGATGAGACAGTACTGCTCCAGAGCATTGCTGTAACATACTTTGCTTACCTATTAACATAGCTTGTTTATAATGGTACTGATATCCACGCTATAAAGTTTAATAAACATTTTAAAATAACATTACATTTACACAGCCCCAGCATATTATAAACCCCTAAATGCAAATCACCCCCATCACCTTGATTTACCACCACAAGAAGTCCACCTAAAATGAACCCCAGACCTACCACCCCATACGTACTCTAAGAGTAACTACTTTTTAGTTTACCAAATTTGTCTTTTTCCGTGCTAACATTAGAGTGTGAACTATTGGGGGCACATTAATTTGCTTGCGTATCACAAGTTGTATGTATTGGGTACTTGTAAAGCACGGCTAATCACCTGTAAGGGTCTCAAGGTGCTGCTCATTTTATCGACCTCAGAAGGTTGAAAGGCTGAGTGGACTTCACCAGGGATTGAACCTGCAACCCTTGGGTTGCTATAGAGCTCAGCCACAGTGCCTTAGCATGCTGAGCTATCTGTCCAGCTCTTGAAAGTCTCATGCTCATGGGAGTGGGTTCAGGGGTTTGCAGCTCATGTGAGGTGGTGTCAGATTTAAAGGGACAGTCTACAGCAGAATTTTTTATTGTTTTAAAAGATAGATAATCCCTTTATTACCCTTTTCCCAGTTTTGCATAACTAACACATTTATAATAATATTCTTTTAACCTCTGTGATTATCTTGTATCTAAGCCTCTGCAAACTGCCCCTTTTTTCAGTTATTTTGACAGACTTGCAGTCTAGCCAATCAGTGCCTGCTCCCAGATAACTTCTTGTGCACGAGCACAGTGTTATCTATATGAAATACGTGAACTAACACCCTCTAGTGGTGAAAAACTGTTAAAATGCAATCTGAAAGAGGTGGGCTTCAAGGTCTAAGAAATTAGCATATGAACCTCCTAGGTTAAGCTTTCAACTAAAAATACCAAGAGAACAAAGCAAAATTGGTGATAAAAGTACATTGGAAAATTGTTTAAAATTACATGCTCTATCTGAATCATGAAAGTTTATTTTGGCCTAGACTGTCCCTTTAAGGGTTTCTTGTGTTTTAAAAGGAGCCAGAGGAATAGACATCTTAGCGGAACTACACCTTTTAGGCAAGATTTAGTGAACAGGCAGACAAGGCAGGTTTTATTTTACAGGAACTGGAGACTCTGATACTGGGAGTGGGATTGGTGAACTGGTGTGCCCACTCCATCAAGTTTAAGGAAAGATATTAACTGGATTCCTGCTGGTGACTGGGTATACTGGAATAATGCTGGATACTGGGTTACTGGAATCACGCTGGAGAGAGCATACAGAGACTTGAAAGAGAGAAGGAGAGTCAGATTTGATGACAGAACTGCAAGTTTTATCTGGGAGTTGTTGCTCCAGAATAGTATTTATCTATACTTCTGCCATTGTTGTTGTTGATGGATTTGTGGTACTCCTCCCAGCAGCCATCACAGCAGACAAAGCAGGACTAGGAGCTGGGAACACTTGAGAAGATCTCTTAAAAGGTTTCACTGGACAATATGAGATGACATGAGTGGAGCCTCCACAATAGAAACAGAGTTCTTGAGTTCTCTTTCTTGTAATCTCCGTAGCTGAGTGGGTCACTTTGGCAGCTTTGGTGTTACCCTCTACAGTAGTTTTTGAAGTTCTCCCTTTACATGTCACAGAGGTTGTCCTGGGAGGAACAGAGGATGTCAGAACTGAGGGAGACTTCTCTCAATTAGAGCCTGAATGCTTGTGGAATAGGACTGTGTTATAAATTGCACCTTATCAGGTAAATCTTGAAAAAACTGCTGCATTAGCTGTGCCATGTTTAAACCTGTTCAAGTAGGGCTCTCAAAACTGGTACCACCTCTGCAAGCTCCGATTTATGGCTTTGATATACTGTCATGCTCGGATGAGCAGGTTCTGGGGTATGGAGCTTCTGCAAGGTGCTGGCAAGCTTAGAACTGTCTTGAATACTGAAAGGGGCTAGTGGTATGTGCTTCTTTCTGGAATTACCCCTATTAGGTATGTTTAAGAAACAGTCAAGCAAGTAAGTTTATTGCACAGGAACTGGAGACTTGGAGGCTGGAAGCAGGGTAAGTGAGCAGGCGTGACCACACCAGAACTGGTGTCTGAGGTAATGCCCATGATAGGGCCAGGAACAGGAGTGCAAACTTAGGCTTAACACAGGAGGTGCCCAATGGAGGCAGAGGCAGGAGGTGCCCAATGAAGACCGAGGCAGGGGGTGCCCAATGAAGGCCTAGGCTGGAGGTGCCCACTTGAGGCCAAGGCTGGAGGTGCCCACTTGAGGCCAAGCTGGAGGTTCCCACTTGGGGCCAAGGCTGGAGGTGCCCACTTGGGGCCAAGGCTGGATACACTGGTACTGCTGAAACAGGCTGAAGACACAGGATACACAGGTACTTCTGTGACATGTTGGAGACACAGGATAAACAGGTACTTCTGTAACAGGCTGGAGACACAGGATACACAGGTACTGCTGTGACAGGCTGGAGACACAGGTACTGCTGTGACAGGCTGAAGACATAAGATACAAAGATGTTTGGCAGGGCCCACTGCGGATACCCGAACACTGGTAGCAGAGACTCTATGCAAATCTTGGCACATGTGCAGTATACTGGAACTTGACAGAGTTTGAATGCAGAAGTAGCTGAGTGAAACTTTGCAAATATGCTTAACAGCGCTTGGGTACATGCGTTGGATAAAGGAACTTGGTAAGTGTCCTCTGTAGGGCTAGGCACTGAAACTGGATCCCAGGGAAGCAGGATGATGCCACATAAAGCAGAGGCAGGCTGGTACAGAGAGGATAGTCGGGAGACAAGCCAAGGGTCAGATACCTGAGAGCAGTCAGAACAGTCACTAAATCCAGGGAGAATCCAATAGAATAGCTAGGGTACAAGGTCAGGTTCGGTAAACAGAAAAGCAGTCCAATCTTTCATCAAAACCAAGGGAGATCCAAAAGGGTAGTCAGTGAAAAAGCCAGGTTCAGGAACCAAACAAGAAATACAGGCAACACAGGTAAGGACAGAGGCACTAACACTGGAACAGGATGAATCTTTATGTCAGAGCAGGAAGTGGATTGTAAAACAGCCTTTTATAGGGGAGCTGATTGCAGCTGACAAGCAGGTGGAGCCAGAGAGCAATCATTTTCTGGTAACAGATCTCCAAAAATTTCAGGCAAATGAAAAGCCCTGTGGTGGTGCAGGAATAGACAATGACCTGGGAACCAGGAGACCCAGGTCCAAATCCAGGCACGGCTGTGACAGACTGCAGAGTTTGGCTACAATAGCTGGATACTGGCATGTGGCAGAAACCCTCTGCAGGACTTGAATGCAGGAACTAGAGACTGGTACTTGGCAGACACTCCCTGGAGAGCTTAGGTGCAGTAGCTGGTTACTAGAAATTGGCAAACACTCTCTGCAGGGCTAGGCACTGAAACAGGATTTCATTGCTTGGCAGATGCTCTCTGCAGGGCTTGGGTACACGAACAGTAGAGTGGAGTTTGGCAGATTCCTGCTTCAGGGCATGGATGCTGGAACAGGATACCAGTGCTTGGCAGGCACCCTCTGTAGGGCATAGGTCTCAGATTTGAGATGTTTGATATCTAATTTTCATATCTTACCCAGAGTCCTCTTTTGCATTGGTAACAGTGTGTATGGAGTGTTACGGGTAAAAGCAAGCGGGGATACTTGTCCAGATGTGCTAATTTCCTATGCACCAATTTATATTGATTTACTTTTGAGACATGAAGGATTTTAATCTCAGACTTTTATCTCCACCATAATTTGAATGAATTTTGATTTTAACACTGAAATGAGCTTTACCTATCTGCTACTGAAGAGTTCTAACAAGAACGAAACAGGCTGTCTAGTGGTGATTTCTGTATTGCTGTATTCTCCCTATTAGGGAATCTCTCGGCTAGATTATGAGTTTTGCGTTAAGATGAAAAAGCAGCGTTAACAGGTCCTAACGCTGCTTTTTCACTACCGCTGCTATTACGAGTCTTGCAGGTTTAGGGGCACCGCACACTTCTTTGGCCTTACCGCAAAACGACTTACGTAAACTTTGTGAAGTCTTTTTTCTATGGGACTTCCATAGCGCCGGTATCCTGGGAGGCCAAAAAGTGAGCGGTACACCCTCTACCTCCAAGATCCGTAACACATTCTAAAGTCAGTAGTTAAGAGTTTTACACTACAACGTTGTAGCATAAAACTCATAACTAAAGTGCTAAAAAGTACACTAACACCCATAAACTACCTATTAACCCCTAAACTGAGGCCCTCCCACATCGCAAGAACTATAATAACATTTTTAACCCCTAATCTGCCGCTCCGGACATCGCCGCCACTAGAATAAACATATTAACCCCTAAACCGCCGCACTCCCGCCTCGTAAACACTAGTTAAATATTATTAACCCCTAATCTGCCGCCCCTAACACCGCCGCCACCTACATTATACTTATTAACCCCTAATCTGCCGCTCCGGACACCGCCGCCACCTACATTATACTTATTAACCCCTAATCTGCTGCCCCCAACATTGCCGACACCTACATTATATTTATTAACCCCTAATCTGCCGCCCCCAATGTCGCCGCAACCTACCTACACTTTACTATTTAATAACTACCTAGCTAAAATAAATACACATTGACCTGTAAAATAAAAGCTAACCTAAGTTACAATAGCACCTAACACTAGACTACAATTACATAAATTAACTAAATTAAAAACAGTTAAATTAAATTAGCTAAATTACAAAAAAACAAACACTAAATTACAGAAAATAAAAAACAAATTACAGATCTTTAAACTAATTACACCTAATCTAATAGCCCTATCAAAATAAAAAAAGCCCCCCCAAAATAAAAAAACCCTAGCCTAAACTAAACTATCAAAAGCCCTTAAAAAGACCTTTTGCTGGGCATTGCCCCATAGTAATCAGATCTTTTTTTTTTTTTTTAATTATTTTTTTATTGAGGTGGAAGGAAAATGTAACATACAGAAGTCCATCTACACAGGTTAAATATATAATACAATGCCATAATAAAAGTTTTGGACAGTAGATATAGACTGTCCTATTCAAAAGGTAAGGTTAAGCAATAATAGAGAGATAATAATAACGATGAAGAATAACCTGTGCTAAGGGGTAAAATACCTCTTTTTCTGTAAACCAAACACTACTAGGTATAGCAAGTCATATTATGAAATATGTATATAGATTTGGAGAACCTATTGTTGAGGTATATAGAGTGTAGATGGTTTAAAGGTTCAAAGGTTAAGGAAGATTAGTCGCCTCTGATGAATGAGAACCCAAGGGTTAAGTATAGTAGTGTACGTATATGCAAGGATGGGTAGTGGTATGGTTTTTTTGGGGGGATGGGAAGGTCAGTGGGCAAGAGCCACTTTTAATTTGGGGGGGGCAAGTATGGTAGGAGTATACTATGAAGGCAAGGGTAACTCAAAATGCTATAGCTACACTACCAAATGGAGAAGGACATAGTCAGCAAGACAACATGATCAGCATGATAGGAAAATTCCGTTATAGGTTATGGACATGAAGGGCTTAAGGGGGAGCAATAGTTATCTAGTATCAGTAATATGTATCAAGTAATGCTCTCCTTAATATGTAGTAACTGGGCTGTTGCAATGTAATAATGTAATAAGGATCTAGTAGTAAGTGTAACAAGAGAGATTAGTATTCTCTGGGGTCCCGGCCGCAAACCCATAAATTTAACACTAAGAGCTCTAAGCAACCTAGACCCAATTTACCAACTTCTTTCACAGATCTTTAGACACCCCTATGTGAAATATCCTAAATATAGATACATAGATATCAGACTATCCCTACCCTTCAGTAATGTGGGTGTTTGAGAGGGTGTACCACTATTATAGCAGGCCACATCTCCCCATAAGGGGAGTGGCATATATACATGCTCCAATGTGTGGTTCTGTAGTAATAGGGAGGCTCATAATAGAATATGACTTATGATAAAGAGCTACTAACTACAAGGCTCAATATGCAAGGCATCTAAATAAAAAGGTGTTCGTCAGATGTTTAACATATAAGTGACCCAGGGGGGATGAGTAAACATTGAAGCTTATATATACGTGTAAAACTACTCCTTACCCTCATCTAAAGATATTCGCATTCTGCACAGCATAATTATGAGGGAACGGGGAGCTTTTAGTAAAATTAGTGGGGTGCAAATAACTGATGTTAGGGCCTGTAGAAAGAAAAAGCATAGCAAGGAATTTTCCACTGTGTCTCTACTATGAGTTATCCTAAGCCGAATTCCAAGCATATCATGACTATTATAAGCTATTACAAGCTATAAATAGCTAGGTCCCATTATTAAGGGTCCTGAGGTTATTAACAGTGAGTGGGTGGTTGACCCTGCAGTGAATGGTGAAATAACACAGTCTGTGGGTACTGAACTAACTGCGAATTGAAGGTGTATGATGTTAAGAAATATTGGACCAACTCATACCTTAGGTCTGCCAGCACTTATTATGTAGAGTAGTATAAAGCACAATAGCATCTGTACCCGATGTAGAGAAATGAACTGTAGGGCTTATGATGACCTTACATGTTAATTATGACAGATAATAATACCATAAATAAACTGTAGTGTACAGCAAGTAGAGGAGAGAAGTCTCCGCCCATGAACTAATACAACACATAAATCAGGTAATAAGATCTGCTGCAGGTATAATTGAACTGAGAGACCCACTTTTATGGGATTGTTCCACATATGGATATAATGACAGGGTTGCTGCAAATATCTATGGACTTACTCTGACCACCTCAAGTTGAAGAGAAGTAAACTGAGTTAGAGATATGGCCATCCACTCAACCACCGTCTGGAAAAAGTGGCATTCCAATGGTTGTTAAAAAACCTCTATGAGGAGAATGACCTCTGGATGTTAATCAAAGAGGTCTTATTTATTTCTCATTGCAATATGTAGTAGAACCTGCAGGTATTGTGACTATTGGATGAAAATGTATGGGATATAGGATATTTTCAGGAGTGATCTGAAAAATAGTAAATAGTGACTGCTCAATATAGGGGGGTATGTGTGGCGAATGGCAAAAATATATATGTCCTAAGCTGTGAAACACTGAATTGTCTATTGGTCTCATTGTGGGTTCCTGCTGCTAACATGTCAGTGAAATATATGATATAGGGGCAGTCTAAGGGAGATCTCAAGTTTAAGGTCTCATGAAAGGAATTGCAGTAGAAGGTAAGTTCTGCAAGGGACTAAGTAGTGGCTGATTAGCCTCTAAATATACAACCAGAACTCCCTTTGGGGGCTAGGAGTGTATGCTCCAATATTAAAGTATTGTGAGACACAGGGCACGTGCAGTGGAAGCCATAAGAACATCATTGTCATTATTTACCTGTATCTTGCTTTTATGTATATGGAAAAGCTTGTTTGAGACAAATCGTTAACCTGAGTATAATAGGGGAATGTATTGTGTATGTCCTCTAGTATGTTAGGATGAACAAGGGAAACCAACCTTCAGAAATGTATAGTGAACAAAAATAATGTTGAACTGAACTGTGCACTTATGTAAACTATGTCAGGCCCTATGAAGGCATAGTATATTAATATATAAGTAACGATATAACCTAAACATGATGAACAGTGTATTATAAACTTACAGCCTGATTTAAGCTAAATAAAGTCCCAGAAGCTTTTATAAGTTTGTGGTCTTAGCCTATTCCCTTAACCTGAGCCGTGATCTGTTCATTCCAACGAACATAGGGGAGCTCAAGTGGGATCTGTAAACTGCTAGCAGAGTGGGCTATAGTACAGTTCTGGGTAACATGAGAACCAGCCACTCTGACGGCTGTGCGTTTAATGCATCCCGACAGCTGCTCTGTGTGGATCTCCATGCACCTCAAGTCAGTATTACAGGCTCTCGGCATGAACCTGATTGCAATGGGGGGCAGTCACCAAACATTAACTAACTCCGCTAGATCTGTAGCGTCGACAGCATCAGCAGTAGATTCCAGTGTAGTAATGAGATCTGTCTTAGCCGGAGATAGTAAAGCGGAGCTCTTCTCCATTACAAGTCTCGTTACTGCGCTCTGAAGGGTATCATGTGGAGAGGACTCCATGTGAGTCTGTGGCTTGTTCGCTCTCCACTCCAGATAGATGACCTCATCTTCTTCCTCCGTAGAGGAAAGCTGAAACCTTAGTTTCTTGTTCTCTGAAAAATCTTGCCCCAGATGGTCAGTTTCTAGTACGGATGTCAGTATACTTGCATTGAGCTGGGAGGTCTCGCCGTTCTCAGTGGGAGTTATATCAACCGCCATGTTAGGTGTTGAGTCCATTACATACTGATCTCTTATTATAAGTGTCAGGTCTTGGAAGCAGTAATTCATCTTCTCTGCAAATTTCTCAAGTAATGCTTGCATCTGTCTGTTGAAGTCTGCCATATTTGGCTGAAAAGCAGAGGATTCTGTAAAAATTAGGCTGCAGCTGCAAGACAAGCAAATACTTCTGCCTCATGGTCGATGTAGATCCAAACAATTGTCTTAGTAGGTGCTAAAACTTTGTTAAATTAGGCTTTAAAAAGGTTGTTCTCCCATTTCAGGAGTATGTATCAAGGACTGAGGAGGGAAATATGAATTATGCCCTCTATTAAGTGAAATGTTTATTAATTTTTGCAGGAGCTCGTGAACTTTCTGACTTGTCTCCTCTGTAGTTAGCTCTGCCCCTCAGTAATCAACTATTTTACCTGTAAAAAAAAATACAAACAGCCCCCCCAACAGTAAAACCCACCACCCACACAACCAACCCCCCAAATAAAATACTAACTAAAAAAACCTAAGCTCCCCATTGCCCTGAAAAGGGCATTTGGATGGACATTGACCTTAAAAGGGCTCTAATGCAGCCCAAATCCCTAACCTAAAATATAAACCCACCCAATACACCCTTAAAAAAAACACTAACCCCCTGAAGATCGACAGTTCTGAAGACCGGACATCCATCCTCAAGGAAGTGGCAGAAGTCTTCATCCAACCGGGCCGAAGTCCTCAACGATGCCGGGAGAAGTCTTCATCCAAGACGGGCGAAGTGGTCCTCCACACGGGCAGAAGTCTTCATCCAGACGGCATCTTCTATCTTCATCCATCCGACGCAGAGCGGGTCCATCTTCAAGACATCCGACACGGAGCATCCTCTTCATCCGGAGTCTTCTTACTGAATGACGGTTCCTTTAAATGACGTCATCCAAGATGGCGTCACTTAGATTCCGATTGGCTGATAGAATTCTATCAGCCAATCGGAATTAAGGTAGAAAATATCCTATTGGCTGATGCAATCAGCCAATAGGATTGAAGTTCAATCCTATTGTCTGATCCAATCAGCCAATAGGATTGAGCTTGCATTCTATTGGCTAGAACAGTCAATAGAATGCAAGCTCAATCCTATTGACTGATTGTATATGTATTTTTTTTTACAGGTAAAAGAGCTGATTACTTTAGGGCAATGCCACGCAAAAGGCCCTTTTAAGGGCTATTGATAGTTTAGTTTAGGCTAGTGTTTTTTTTATTTTGGGGCAACTTTTTTTATTTTGATAGGGCTATTAGATTAGGTGTAATTAGTTTAAATATCTTGTAATTTGTTTTTTATTTTCTGTAATTTAGTGTTTTTTTTGTACTTTAGCTAATTGTATTTAATTTATTTAATTGTATTTAATTTAGGTCATTTATTTAATTGTAGTGTAGGGTTAGGTGTTAGTGTAACTTAGGTTAGGTTTTATTTAACAGGTACTTTTGTATTTATTTTAGCTAGGTTGTTATTAAATAGTTAATTACTATTCAGTAACTATTCTACCTAGTTAAAATAAATACAAACTTGCCTGTAAAATAAAAATATACCCTAAGAGAGCTACAATGTTACTATTAGTTACATTGTAGCTAGCTTAGGGTTTATTTTACAGGTAAGTATTTAGTTTTAAATAGGAATTATTTAGGTAATAATATTAATATTTATTTAGATTTATTGTAATTATATTTAAATTAGGTGGTGTTAGGGTTAGACTTAGGTTTAGAGGTTAATACATTTAGTATAGTGGCAGCGACGTTGGGGGCACAGATTAGGAGTTAATAAATCTAGGTATTTGGCGGCAATATTAGGGACGGCAGATTAGGAGTTAATCATATTTAAATAGTGTTTGCGAGGAGGGAGTGAGGCGGTTTAGGGGTTAATAAATGTAGGTGGGCTGCGGCAACATTGGGGGAGGGAGATTAGGGGTTAATAAATATAATGTAGGTGTTGGTGATGTTGGGGGCAGCAGATTAGGGGTTAATAAGTATAATGTAGGTGGTGGCGATGTCCGGAGCGGTAGATTATGTGTTAATTAATATAATGTAGGTGGCGACGATGTCGGGGGCGGCAGATTAGGGGTTAATAAGTGTAAGATTAGGGGTGTTTAGACTCGGGGTTCATGTTAGGGTGTTAGGTGTAAACATAATGTGTTTCCCCATAGGAATCAATGGGGCTGTGTTACTGAGTTTTACGCTGCTTTTTTGCAGGTGTTAGACTTTTTCTCAGCCGGCTTTCCCCGTTGATTCCTATGGGGAAATCGTGAACGAGCACATACGACCAGCTAACCGCTGATTTAAGCAGCGCTGGTATTGGAGTGCGGTATGGAGCACAATTTTGCTCAACGCGTACTTCTTGCCTTTTAACGCTGGGTTTGTAAAATCCAGTAATACCAGCGCTGCAGGTAAGTGAGCGGTGAGAACAAAGTGCTTGTTAGCACCGCATAGCTCCTAACGCAAAACTCGTAATCTGGCCGTCTGTGTGCTAAAACAGTATGAAGAAAAAAATCTGAGATTTTGGATATCTAATTTGCGTATCTTACCCAGAATCCTCTTGTGCATTGGTAACAGTGTATATGAAGTGTAACTGGGTAAAAGCAAGAGAGGATACTTGCCCAGATGTGCTAATTTCCTATGCAACAATTTATATTGATTTACTTTTGAGACATGGAGGATTTTAATCTCAGACTTTTATCTCCACCATAATTTTAATGAATTTTGATTTTAACACTGAAATGAGCTTTACCTAAGCAGCAATCAGAAATCTATCTGCTACTGAAGAGTTCTAACAAGAACGAACGAAACAGGCTGTCTAGTGGTGATTTCTGTATTGCTGCATTTTCCCTATTAGGGAATCACTGTGTGTTAACACAGTATGAAGCAAAAAATCTGAGATGTTGGATATCTAATTTGCATATCTTACTCAGAATTCTCTTGTGCATTGGTAACAGTGTATTTGGAGTGTTACTGGGTAAAAGCAAGTGGGGATACTTGCCCAGATGTGCTAATTTCCTATGCAACAATTTATATTGAGATATATATACAGTGTATATATATATATATATATATATATATATATATATATAAAATTAATGTTGGAATAAACAACATCACAAACTAATGCACCCCACATATTATAGCCCACATTTGCTGTAAAACAAATAAATAATGAAAGCAAAGTTGCAAGAAAGATGTTTTATTTTATATTGTTCCTTACTAGTATTCGAATGAAAAAAAGTGGCTTTATTCATAATATGTTTACACATACCACATCATTGATGGCGACATTTAAAAGCGCCCAATTTCACAAATCTCTTTCCAGCTTTATTTTGACATCACTACCTTACTCTGGGCAAGTTTGTTTTTTAGATTTTGAACTCTCCTGAAAATGTATTTGGGTTTAGGATCTAGAGCATTTTCTAATATCGGATCTATTAACAAAATGGGCCAGTGTTTTGATAACACTTTCCTGATTCTTTTAGGATTTGAGTTAAATTCAGTTATAAAAAAGATTGTGATTCTATTTTATTCTTTTTGTTATTACTTTTAAAACATGAAGTAAGAATCTCTGTTCAGTCCAGATCCCTAGTTTGCTGTCAAACGAATGCGATTACTTTCAACTTGTAATACGTGTGCAAGTAAGCGTGGTCGTGATATTGGTAATAGCGACCTACACTAACTTTAGTCCTATATGTTTACTGTGTTTTAACACAGTTGCCATAGGAGATACCTCATCAGAGATCAAATCTTATAATTGTAAGATTCTTAGTGCTAAGTTACCATTAAACTAAGATATTTGCTTGCAACTGGTGCAATCTTAATACCAGTTCCGATAGCAAACACGTAATTTTACTGTATCCTGAATAATGTTTACTAACATGCTTCCTTCACAAAAAATCATGCCTGGCATTTTTTTTGTGCTCTTTTACTATAATTTTATTTAAACAGTAATTGATTTAAAAAAAAAATATTTTATTTTATTTACAAAAATAGTTTGCTGTGCATCCTAATTAAAAAATATTTGGCAGAGTTTGAAAGAAGGAAAAGCAATGTTCTATGCCTATCAATCATCCTCTACAACTAGCAATCTGTTTTGTAAAAGCATATAGTTATCTACTTAAAATTGTTGTTTTGCATAACTCTGTGAAAAATACTGCTATATTAATGATAAGTGACTGCAACAGATTTATTAAACATATGTTGGACCCTGGTTGTAGATTTCTAGGTAGAAAATCAGCAGTAGAAAAAAAAAAAGTCAGTTTCAAAGCAAAACCAAGTTCACTGAAGTTATGAGACTAGTAATGTTTTAAATTTCAACTTGATAATAAACATTCTCAAGAGACTTGCAGGGATCTCTTTTGAAAGGTATCTGGCTAATGTGGCAGATTTAAAAAAAAAACACAAAATAGTATTATTATTGTTTTGTCCATAAATATACTGTTACAATAATGCCAAAAATAATATTTTTGGATTGGTGTTTGGTTAAGTGATGGAAATTTTGGTTGGGGGTCAGGGTGAATGATGTTCCCCTTCCCAATCATGTGACTACCATCAGCCAATAATAAAATGCATATACGTTGTATATTATGTGAATCTTCCACATGCTCAGTAAGAGCTGGTGTGCTTATTTAAATATTGTGGTAATTTAGAAAATGGAACTGAATTGGAAAGTTCTTTACAATTATGTGTTCTGAAACATAAAATTTTAATTTGACTTAACTGTTTCATTAAACTACTATGTCTTAGCTTACCATGCACTAAAATGATATGGTACTCAACATTTTCCAAATTAAATTAAAAGAAAAGATATGACTGACTGTGTACAACTGGGTCCCAGAGCTCAGATGCTCATTGGCTAATTGGGACAGCTCACACAAGAAAAGTAGGTTTTATTCAGCACACTAATGTTTTTTTTAAATAAAATCACAGTAATTCATTCTTATATATCCTATTTTATATGGAACATATCATGTTCCTTTAATAGGTAGTGCTTAATGAGATAGGTGATTTATAGTACAATGTACTTGATAAATAAATACAGGAAGAATTAAGTGCTTTAGAAAAAAGTTCAACAATAAAAAAACTTTTACTTGTATTACTCATTTTCACATGGCTAATGGCTGTTGTGATCGGTCTGATTAAGAATATTATTTCAGTTTGTATCAGAGAGCGCCCAGATTGTCTTATTAATATTTATTAGAAAACATAGTTAAAAAAACTTTAGGTAAATTATACTTTTTCTATTTAAATTTTGTATTCCTTTAACTAATGTGTACATGCTATTGTCCAATCAAAGGTCTGGGGGGCACAAAGTTGCTTATCTGCAAGTATACAGACACACCTGTATAAGTGTTTATAAACAAAAAGTAGAAATCCATCTAATTTCTTATGAACTCCTGTAGTAGATTTCCCACCATTAACAGTATAAGTCCCCAATTCTGTCCTATTAGAATTACTATGGAAAATATTATATGGCAGTTTGCGTAATTTTCAGTTTTCCTTTAAAAGTCATTCCATTACATAATAAAATGCAGATCGAATTATTAAAGCAACTCAAAAATGGAAGAGTTAATTACAAGAGGAAGAGACCTTGACATCTTAGGCCTATGCCCGTTTGACCAAATACTGTAACTTACTCTTCAATTTTGCTTTTCATGTAGCTGTGTGCTTGCAAGAGAGTGCCAGGCTTTATATCATGTGTTGTGTTAATAATTGTGCTTAGTAATTTCCCTTATGGTTTTTTTTTGCACCCAGGCTTGTCTGGGGTTAACTGCGTTGGACAGTGCAGTCTATTTCTGTGTTTTGTATGTATAATGTATAATGTAATTCTCAGCTTGCAAATAAGTGTGCTCTGAGATCAGCAGCAGATGGTGCATAAATGTTGCTGATATCCACGTTATAAAAGTCCAAGGCAGCATTTAATAAACATTATACAATAACATTACAATTGTACAGCCTCAGCATATTATAAACCCCTAAATGCTATTCACCTTGATTTACCACCACAAGAAGCCCACCTAAAATGAACCCCAGACCTACTACCCCCATACGTACTCTAAGAGTACAACTTTTTAGCTTACCAAATTTGTCTTTTTCCTTCACTTTCAGAAGTGCAATGCATATTGTGAAACAATGCCGCGCTAACGTTAGAGTGTGAACTATTGAAATATTGGAGGCACGTTAATTTGCTAGCGTATTACAAGTTGAAAGTCTCATGCTCACGGGAGCGGGTTCAGGGGTTTGGAGCTCATGTAAGGTGATGTCAGATTTAAGAATGTCTTGTGTTTTAAAAGGAGCCAGAGGAATAGGCATCTTAGCGGAACTACCCCTTTTAGGCAAGATTTAGTGAACAGGCAGACAAGGCAGGTTTTATTTTACAGGAACTGGAGACTCGGATACTGGGAGTGGGATTGGTGAGCTGCTGTGCCCACTCCAGAGCTGGAATCAAATGTAATGCCCATGATAGGGCCAGGAATGCCCACTTGAGGCCAAAGACTGGAATGCCCACTGCAGAGTTTGGCTACAATAGCTGGATACTGGTATGTGGCAGATACTCTCTGCAGGACTTGGATACAGAAACTAGAGACTGGTACTTGGCAGACACTCCCTGCAGAGCTTGGATGCAATAGCTGGATATTAGAACTTGGCAAATGCCCTCTGTAGGGCTAGGCACTGAAACAGGATACCAGTGCTTGTCAGACGCCCTTTGCAGGGCTTGGGTACACGAGCAGTAAAGTGGAGTTTGGCAGATGCCCGCTGCAGGGCATGGATACTGGAACAGGATACCAGTGCTTGGCAGGCACCCTCTATAGGGCATGTGTACAGGAGCAGGATAGCGGAGCTTAGCAGATGCCCATTGCTGAGCGTGGATAGTGGAACATATATATATATATATATATATATAAAATCAAATACGCAGCACTCACAGGATTCTTTCAAAGTGAATTAATTTATTGTGACGTCTCTGTAAAGAAGAATTCTTCAATTATTTCACCTTCTTCAGGTCTAAAGAAGAAAAAAGAATTCCCTGAAACACCACAATAAATTGATTGACTTTTAAAGAATACTGTGAGTGCTGGGTATTTGCGCTATAATATCGACATCTAGAACACTGGTTGGATTTAGGATATATATATATCAGTGCCTTAAAAAAACAATGTAAATAGTGAGACATAGAAAATACAAAATCAATGCTACAGTATTAGTTTTAAACAGCTTTCACTTATTATTTAATTTACGAAAATATTATTATTTTTATTATTATCGGTTATTTGTAGAGCGACAACAGATTACGCAGGGCTAAATGATATATATATAATGATATAAATAAATATAAATTATATTTATATATATATATATATATATATATATATATATATATATATACCAATGAACAAATGGCTGCACTCACTGGTCCTTTCAATCAAAATATTTATGTGACGTTTCGAGGACCGTATCCCCTTCCTCAGACAGGGTCTGAGGAAGGGGATACGGTCCCCGAAACGTCACATAAATAAATATTTTGATTGAAAGGACCAGTGAGTGCAGCCATTTGTTCATTGGTATTATTCACTTTTTGCATGCACCCTGGCACATTGAATTTTGAAGTGAGAGTGCTCTCCTGCTGCTTATATTTATATATATATATATATATATATATATATATATACACAGACACACATCCCTTCATGTCTCTTTAAGAGCTCTATTTTACTCATATACCTGTTAATAATTGCTAGTTTCAGTTTCCCCATAGGCACAAGAGCACTATGGAGAATCTACTTATTAAATCTGCATTTAGTTCAGTGGCGAAAAAACAGCAGGGCAGAAGAGGACACAGATGAACGTAATTTAAGTAAACCTTTGGTGCATTAAATATTTAATTTTCTTTATTTTTTCACTTGTATTAGTAGCTTAAAATGACACAATTGTGCACATAGTGCAGAATTATGTAATATTTATTAGCAACAACTCAGTTTGCACAGAAACTGTTTTTACTTTACTTTTAAACTTGAAGAATATTGCCCACAATATCACTTTGTTAAATCTCCAAATGTTTATGTTGGCAAGCGGACTTATATTCAAATTAAAGAAATAATAAGTAACTTAAATTTCCACTGGCTGGGAATATTGATTGTATTCCTGCGACCGTTGTAATTATAGGCAAATATTACCTGCTCGGCTTTACAGTTGGCTTCACAGAGCTCACCGTTATAGGGATAGTCTCGTAGACTTGGGGATTTATCCCTCTCAGCCAAAACCTGTGTTCTTATCGGCGGTCACTTGCCTATTTGAGACTTTCAGTCTGCTCCACAGGGTTTGCCCTTGGCGTGTATATTCTCCGGTCGGTGGATCTATCCTATGCTGGTCTGTTACGGCATCTTGTCATGAGACTGCCGTTCAGCCAATAGGATGTCCGCTACCTTGTTCATCTCTGTGCAGAGAACTATTTGAATTAATTTTGGCTTCTCTTTCTCACTGTGATATTTAAGAGATCAGAGGTGAATTATTCTTATACCATCAACACGTTTTACGGCTACCACGGCTTTCTCAAGATGGTTATTTGATGATTCAATTTTCCTTATAAACACTCCTACGTGCTCTTCATTGGCAGCTTGCTGAAAAACTTCAGCAAGCTGCCTAACCTATATCGTAAATCTTTTGAAGAAGTGATAGAATATATTCTGTTGAGCAATTTTAAGCACCTTTCTAATCAAGGCCGGATTGGCCTACCAGGATACCAGGAGATTTCCCGGTGGGCTGCAGAAGCTGGGGCTGGAAAGTAATAATTTAAAGGGGTGATTAATGGATGTAATTGGGTTGCAGGTTGCCTATAAAACAATAATCTGGCACTTTTTTTTTTTTTTAAATACCAAATAATGTAATATAATTCTAAAAATAAATATTGGGGGAAGGAGTATCCCAGTAATCTCCTTTGAGAAAAATGGGGAAGGCACATAATACTGAGTCAATGGAAAATAGGGCTGGTCCCCAAATTTTCCAGGGCTGCTTTTAATTCCCAATCCGGCCCTGTTTCTAATTTACTCCTATTATCAATTTTTCTTTGTTCTCTTTGTATCTTTATTTGAAAAAGCAAGAATATAAACTTTGAAGCCAGCCCATTTTTGGTTCAGCACCTGGGTAGCGCTTGCTGATTTGTGTTTAAATGTAGCCACCAAGCAGCAAGTACTACCCAGGTGCTGAACCAAAAAATGGGCAGGCACTTAAGCTTACATTCTTGCTTTTTCAAATAAAGATACAAAGAGAATGAAGAAAAAATGATAATAGGAGTAAATTAGAAAGTTGATTGAATCATGAAAGTTTAATTTTGATTAGACTATCCCTTTTAATTTGAAAATCCTTCAAAAAGACACTATGGGCAGGTCTGACATTCTCTGGATGGACAATTTTCGCATGCAGAGAACCTGGTTACCTGGTTATCTGACATTGCCTGTATTTATCACTGAAGAAGCAGTTGGTTTCATAATATTTTTTAGGTTATATTCACTAACTCTCCACTCTGCTTCATAGATTTTTTATCCCACAAGTAGGTGTGCAAAGTAGAAGATAAGGATAAATGGTAACTGAAAATCAGGCAATTACATTGTGTAAAATAATTACAATACATTTTTTAATCTTTTCATATAACTGCACATGTATTTCAATTTGCTATCAGCATAACATTCCTAGTCTAGTTATAAAAAAACATGCTTAGCATACAGTACCTGTGATATGTGACCAATTGTCCTAAAAGTGCAATTTGTTTGGTAGAATGAATAATCCTGCAGACATTCGTTTTCAACTATCGAGTGTTGATAAGAATGAAAATCCACTAAAATTCAGAAATGGAATGTTACTTTAGTTTTAAAATGTTCATAATTAGATCGAATATCCACATTCGAAATGTCAAATGTAACATTCAATTTAACAAATACTAATCAGAAGTTCAATAGTTCATGTGGTAGGGAATTTAGTAAATTGGTACATGATTGATACCAATATATCAATTTGAATATTTTTCTATTTTGAATATTGCATAATTCAAATATTACATTTAAAGAGAGCATTATAGATTGTATTACAAATAAATCAATTCAAATTATTTAATTAAAATATTGCATAATTCAAATCAAATTATTAGATAAATTCGAATAAAATATTACATTTAAAAAAAAAGCTTTAGAAATAGAATGTGGTACAAACATAAAAAATTCGAAACAACTGAATAAATGTGTTAAAATTTGTTTAATTTTTCAAATGTTGCAAAACATTCGCCCATCCCTAGTATAAATACAGTATTTTTAAGTTACAACAGTCAAAGTTTACAATCATTGATCCATTTGTAATTCTTCAGAAAAGCCTTTGAATCCTAATTATCTCTGCTACTGCACATTTAGAAAATAACCTCTACTTTCTGATGCTTCCAAGAAAATAAAAAAATAAAAAAAATCCACAGTTATTCATATGCTGCAAATGTATAGAAAGATAATTTAAAGCTTTTTAAATATTTATACACTTGGTAAAACTACAATAGATCCATAAAGTGTTGCAGGTTTAGTTTCAGTATAAAGTATTGTACATTATTGGTATATGTCATGATGCTGTATTTAGGATATTTAATTTACTTCTCCTATTACATTACATCCATCAGTCATGTTACAGTCACATCACATCGCCATTGCTAATAGAAATTCAATACCATGCTACCTTGAAGCATTCTCCACAGCAAAGCCATGTGGCTTTTAGAAGATGATACACTGTATAATATTGACTTTTTCCTGGGCTTTCTTTATCTGTAGGATATTTATGTCATACAGGTTCAGTACAATGATTATGCATTTCAAAGTGGAACATGCAATTTTCATTATTTCCACGTCTTGGCCCCTGTATGCTCTTAACTATAGCTTCATATTTCCTGAAACACAATAAGGCTCAAACCATTATGTGTAGTGTTCGCATTTATATTTACATCAAATTCCAAAAATCTTGTTCTGTGACCACATTACATACAATTTAGTGCTATTTTATTTAGAAGGAAGATTGTAATCTATTTACATTATCTTTACCCAATAAATATATATTTTTTTAATTATTTGGTCATATTAGCTGCCAAAATGCCACGGAGAGGTGGAGTCGCTGACTAATTGGTCTAACATCAGTTTAAAGCGCATATTTTTAAATATGAAGTCTAATACTCTCTTTCTGATGTTGTTTTTAAAGGGACATCAAACTGCTGGACACAATTACAGTAGGATGGTTACTACTAACCATGTTATTGTTTCCCTCCTGCATCTGCAGCTCTTTTTTAAAGCCGTTCTCTTATTTTAACTCATTATAGAATCCGGTTGGTAAAGCTCTGCATTTTATACTGGGACCCGCCATCTTGTAGCTCACATGCTGTTGCATCCTGTGATAGGAGCTGTGCACTTTCACAGATCTGTTTTTTTGACAGCTGTACCTTGCACTTCAATTTAGCTCACATAATAGAGAGCAGAAGTGTTGGAGCTTTTTGCACAGTTTAAAAGTTACATAGCAAATATAAGCTCCACTGGGTGGTGCCCAGTGTGAAGATGCAGAGGTTCATTAACTAATTCTTCTAAGGGGTTAAAATGACTTTGAAAACAGCTGTAGGCACAGGAGGCAAAACAATAACATGGTGAGTAGTAACTATTCTAATGTAGTTATACCCAGCCGTTAAATGTCCCTTTAAAAGCTGATTCAAACTCCTTCCGCTTTCCTCTAAAGCTTTCGACCATGAATTTCTCTCTTATCATCTCTGGATTGGCTATTTAAGGCCTGAATGTATGCAGAGAACAGAATGCAGCCAATCAGGGTTGAAATTTTGGATTTTGCAGGTCACGCCGACCAATCTCTCACACTTTCAAGGAGGTTACTTCTGAGAAAACACATTTTTTCCTCAGCTCTCAAGCTTGGATTATTTTGCCTTGATATCGAACAGGTATTTTTACCTTTATTTGAGCCTGATAATCAAAAACTCGCAGGTGAGGAGAGAAATCACACAAAAACTTCATTATCTCAACATTATATTGTTATGATGTGTCTCTCCTTTACATCTAGAACTCAATTTAGGCCAGATTACGAGTGGCACCCTAACTGCTTAGTGCAAGTGATATCAGGTTTACTGCTGCTGTTTGCGCGCGTTGGAAGGAGCGCCCATATTACAAGTTGAAAGTAAATGCAAACACGTGAGCGCAATCGTGATTTATGCTAGAATGATTAATGCAAACTCAGAGCTCTGGTAAACTGATACGCAAAACTAATAAGTATCACAAAACACATCAAAAATACATTTAAAAGTGCAGTTACACTCATAATAACACTATCTAAAAAGAGTTGTAAAAAAAATAAATTATTTGCATAAAAAAGGGCTCAAAGATGTGAGGTCTCATATTTAGACATATACAGTACATGTCTAAATATGTATATGTTTATATGTGTGTACATATGTATTTAGGGTCAGATTACAAGTGGAGTGCAAAATTGTGCTTCATGAGCTCCATATTTGCGCTCCACTCATAATGTCAGCACACTCAATTGTGTGCTGGTATTTTAAGTGGCTGCAATGAAAGCTGTCTAGACAAACATGGCTGCTACCCTCCTCGCATCCTTCACTTCGCTGATTCAAACTGATCAATCTGGTGTCGATTTGTCCAAATCAAAGTGCAGCCTATTCCCCCTAGCACGCTCCACTAACTCACCCTGAATGCCTATAACTATAAAGTGTCCCCCATTTCTCCCAGAAGGTAGCACCCCTAAACATGTGGTATCTCCAGTTGCCTCATCAAATTGGCAACAACATGCAAAAAGGGCGACTTGATCGCCTTCACCCTGCTCAATTGGCACACCTTTAAAGACGTGCTGGATCAGGACTTTAGCGGCCTCTTCCGCTGCATCCGCTCTGTAATCTTCATTTAGATCGAGACCAATTTCATCCCAGCTGCTAGCACCAGGGGCCCATCTTCACAGTGGTGTAGATTGACTTTGGCGTCCTCTTCCGCTGCGTCTGCACCGTAGTCTTCATCTAGATCGGGACCAACTTCATCCCAGCTGCTAGCACCAGGGGCCGATCTTCAGCTGCCTCCACTCATTGGGGCCCTCTTCATCCTGGCTCCTGGCGCCGTGGACCCATCTTCGTGGTGGCGGAGGTGAACTTCGGTGGCCTCTTCTCCCGTCTCCACCATGCATATTCTTTTCTTTGGGTCTCTTCCTTGAGCCCTGGTCTTCATGTGGTTGCCGCTGCACACTGAATTTCCAGAGGCACGGAACCCCTTTATATAGGGGTACCGCCTCATCATGCGGTGACAGCATGAACAGCAGTGCTTCTGAAAAGAGCAGACGATCAACTGAGCTAAAGCCAAACGTGCATTAGGAATCATTTCAGAAAACGTTCCTTTTATTTTCAAATGTGTATATATATATATGGATATTTTTTTCTATATAATTATATAGAAACATAGAAACATAGATATTGATGGCAGATAAGAGCCATAGGCCCAGCAAGTCTGCCCGACCTTACCTAACAGTATAAACTTATCTAGTTCGTAGGATAGCCCTATGCTTGTCCCATGCATTTTTAAAGTCCCCCACAGTGTTTGTTGCTACTACCTCTTGAGGAAGTTTATTCCATAAATCAATAACTCTTTCTGTAAAGAAGTGCTTCCTCAAATTACTCATGAATCTACTACCCTTTAGCTTGAGCTCATGACCCCTTGTTCTTGAATTTTCCATTTTATGTAAAATACCCACAGCCTCAGTTTTACTAAACCCTTTAATGTACTTGAAAGTTGCTATCATATCACCTCTTTCCCTTCTCTCCTCTAAGCTATACATATTTAGGTCATTGAGCCTATCCTGGTAAGTTTTATTTTTTAGACCATGTACCATTTTGGTAGCCCTCTTTTGCACAGATTCAAGTTTGTTAATATCCTTCTGAATATATGACCTCCAGAACTGCACACAATACTCAAGATGAGGCCTAACTAATGATCTATAAAGTGGCATAAGAACCTTACTATTTCTGCTGCAAATACCTCTACCAATACATCCAAGCATTCTGCTAGCCTTACTCGCTGCATTACTACATTGTTTACTAAGTTTTAAATCATCTGAAATAATAATTCCCAAGTCCTGTTCCTCGTCTGTAACAGTCAGTAAAGTGTTATTGAGTCTGTAATTAACATTTGGATTTTTCTTCCCTAAATGCATTATTTTACACTTTGCTGTGTTAAACTTTAGATCCCAGTCATTTGTCCAATCCTCCAATTGTTGTATATCACTTCTCATTTTGTCTACCCCCCCTGGAACATCCACTCTGTTGCAAATTTTTGTATCATCTGCAAAGAGACATACTTTCCCCTGTAGCCCTTTGCTGATATCGCAGATAAATATGTTAAACAAAACAGGCCCCAGAACTGACCCCTGAGGAACACCACTAGTAACAGCCCCCTCTGCTGAATGAACTCCATTTACTAAGACACTTTGTTTTCTGTCCTTAAGCCAGCATTCCACCCAGTTCACAATTTTTGAATCTAGACCAAGGAGATATAATTTGTGAATAAGTTTATTATATAGCATCATGCGCTATCATTTGCATGCCACTTGTAATCTAGCCCTCTGTATTTAATTTGTATACATGGGCAGAACGTAAAGGTTGACAAAAACACCACTCAAAATAAGCAAACTATTTGTCCAAAAATCATTTGACAAGAGAGCCAAAAGTGTTTTCTTATTGATTGGAATACTGGTGTTGAACTTTCAGCAGTATAGGGGATGTTTCTATGGGCTGAATGCATTTGAAAATTGTTTGATAAATTAGTTATCATGGGTTTTTCCTAATGTTTTGGAATTGGTTTGAACACAAAAATAAAAAAAATATGAATCCATGACTCATACAATCACAGACCACAATTCATAGCATAATGGATGTAAATAATATTTTTTACCTCAGCAAGTCATAGAAATCCTGAATCTATAATTTTGAACAAACAGCATACAAAGCATTGAAAACACATTCCTGTCATTGAAGGAAAAGGGCACTTAATATGCTAGGCTACTTCTTCAGCTATATGTATAATTCCCCACTCACCAATTTACCAATGCAGAGATCAAGCCGATGTACTACCAAGTTTGCTTTAGCTAATTGGGAAACCCATTTTCTTTTAAATAAGATTAATCTGATTATAAGGATCAGGTTCTAAATGCAGCTATTGCTGAAATACGAAAGCTTTTCCAATGACGATGATTTGTTCTTGTATGCTGTGATTTTTTTTAACTTTAATCTTTTTCTATATTTAATAAAGTTACATTTTATAGATGCTTGTTGATTTTTCTAAATTGATTTGAACACAAAGAAGATCACCTAGGTAAAGAAGGTGAGTTTTAGGTGCAAAATTGCAAGACTATCTGACATGTAATTCAGGTAAATGTAGAAAAAATTTAAAATATCTCATTTAAAACGATATGCTTTAATAAGGAGAATGTAGTTATGATAATTTAATGTAAGGGAATATTAACACTGGAACAGCTTGCAGGTTCTTCAAGGTTCTTCACACTTTACAAGGTTCTCACGTTTTATAGTGTGAGATTATGTGATATGCTGTGAGAAAAGTAAAAATAACAAGAATATCATCTGCATATTAACATTTAATATGAAGACATAAACTATTCCAGTAATGTTAATGTCTTATTTAAAATAGACATACTTATTCAAGTATATAACACAGCACTATAGATGCATAACACATTAGAGTTAAAGGGATATAAAACAGTCTGTTTCATTGTTGTAATAAAAAAAGCACTAAGCATTGGGGTATAGTTAACCCCTTAACGACCGAGGACGTGCAGGGTACGTCCTCAGAAAAATGCAGTTAACGCCTGAGGACGTACCCTGCACGTCCTCGGTGTGGAAAGCAGCTGGAAGCGATCCTGCTCGCTTCCAGCTGCTTTCCGGTTATTGCAGTGATGCCTCGATATGGAGGCATCCTGCAATAACCTTTTACGGCCATCCGATGCAGAGAGAGCCTGTGGCCCTCTCTGTACCGGACATCGATGGCCGGTATCGTTGGTGGGTGGGAGCCGGTGTGGGAGGTGGGTGGCGGCCATCGATGGCCCTGGTCATGCGCAGCCGGGGCGGGATCGTGGGCGGGTAAGTCCGGGGGAGCGCGCGGGAGTGCGCACGTGCACGAGGGGGCGGGGGCGGGCGCGTGCACGGGGAGGGAGCGGGTGGGAACGCTACACTACAGAAAAAATGTGGGACATTTAATGTTAAAACCCCCCCCCTTAGGTGTGATTTAGGTGGTGGGGGTTGGTCCGTGGGCGGGGGGGGGGATTGAGCTACACAACAGAAAAAAAATAAAAAAAATAAAAAAAATAAACATTTGATTGTTCAAACTGGGTAGTGGCAGACAGCTGCCAGTACCCAAGATGGCCCCCAATAAGGCTGAGAGGGAGGCTTAGAGAGCTGTTTTGGGGGGGATCAGGGAGGTTGGGGGTTAAGGGGGGATCCTAAACACAGCATATGTAAATATGCTTTTTTTTTTTTTTTCTTAAAAAAAAAAAAAACTTTTATTTTAGTACTGGCAGACTTTCTGCCAGTACTTAAGATGGCGGGGACAATTGTGGGGTGGGGGAGAGAAGGGAGCTGTTTGGGAGGGATCAGGGGGTGGGATGTGTCAGGTGGGAGGCTGATCTCTACACTAAAGCTAAAATTAACCCTGCAAGCTCCCTACAAACTACCTAATTAACCCCTTCACTGCTAGCCATAATACACGTGTGATGCGCAGCAGCATTTAGCGACTTTCTAATTACCAAAGTCATATATGTCTGCTATTTCTGAACAAAGTGCATCCCAGAGAAGCATTTACAACCATTTGTGCCATAATTGCACAAGCTGTTTGTAAATAATTTCAGTGAGAAACCTAAAATTGTGAAAAAATTAACGTTTTTTTTTACTTTGATCGCATTTGGCGGTGAAATGGTGGCATGAAATATACCAAAATGGGCCTAGATCAATACTTGGGGTTGTCTACTACATACACTAAAGCTAAAATTAACCCTAGAAGCTCCCTACATGCTCCCTAATTAACCCCTTCACTGCTGGGCATAATACACGTATTGTGCGCAGTGGCATTTAGCAGCCTTCTAATTACCAAAAAGCAAAGCCAAAGCCATATATGTCTGCTATTTCTGAACAAAGGGGATCCCAGAGAAGCATTTACAACCATTTATGCTATAATTGCATAAGTTGTTTGTAAATAATTTCAGTGAGAAACCTAAAGTTTGTGAAAATATTTGTGAAAAAGTGAACAATTTTTTTTATTTGATCGCATTTGGCGGTGAAATAGTGGCATGAAATATACCAAAATGGGCCTAGATCAATACTTTGGGGTGTCTTCTAAAAAAAATATATACATGTCAATGGATATTCAGGGATTCCTGAAAGATATTAGTGTCCCAATGTAACTAGCGCTAATTTTGAAAAAAAGTGGTTTGGAAATAGCAAAGTGCTACTTGTATTTATGGCCCTATAACTTGCAAAAAAAGCAAAGAAGATGTAAACATTGGGTATTTCTAAACTCAGGACAAAGTGTAGAAACTATTTAGCATGGGTGTTTTTTAGTGGTTGTAGATGTGTAACAGATTTTGGGGGTCAAAGTTAGAAAAAGTGTGTTTTTTTTTCCATTTTTTCCTCATATTTTATAATGTTTTTTATAGTAAATTATAAGATATGATGAAAATAATGGTATCTTTTGAAAGTCCATTTAATGGCGAGAAAAACGGTATATAATATGTGTGGGTACAGTAAATGAGTAAGAGGAAAATTACAGCTAAATACAAAAACTGCAAAAATGTAAAAATAGCCTTGGTCCCAAACGGACAGAAAATGGAAAAGTGCTGCGGTCATTAAGGGGTTAATAGACTTTATTGCAATATGTAGTATTTTTCATTTTAAAATAATTTTTACATTTTTTAACCTTATTTGTGCAAAGGAGTAGCTCAAACTTTGTAAGTGGTTGCTAGGAGACACGTGTACTAGCTCCAGTCAGTTTCTTTTCCATGCTTAGTAGTGGACTTTTGCAGCAAAAATTATGTGTCAGGGAGCAACAGTAGAACTTAAGTTCTGTCATTGTAGCCCCCTTATCTTCATACAGCCAGTGAAGACTGAGAATTGATAATTTTTTCAAGAAAGCAAGTAAGTTGTTTACTGATTTTTTTCCTTTTCTTACTAAAGGAACACTGATTTGTGTTGCTTTAAAGGGACATTAAACACTATATGGTAGATTTAACAAGCAGAGGATGCTGCTATCTACCCCCGTAGTTTACAGATCACTGGAAACAGGAGTTAAGAAGCAGCGGTCATAAAACCGCTGTGCCAGGGTGCCAGGAATCAGACTGAGATGAGAAGTGCAAAAATAATCACACCTTTATTCATAGCAAAAAAATAATAAAAAGTCCACAAGTCAAATAACAAGCCAGGAGTCAAAACCAGAGCTGGTAGTCAGATGAGCCGAGTCAGGAGCCAAAGCTAATAGTCAAATGAGCCAGAATCAAGAACAAGGAAAACAGCAGAGTCAGGAACAAGCCAGTGATCAGGAACCAGGAAGGACGTCAGGCAGCCAGGTAATACACAGGAACTCTCACAAACAGGTCTGACACAACGCAAAGGCAAAGCATACTGAACAGAGGCCCTTTAAATAATATGTGATGACATCACAATTCTGAGACTGCATTCTGTCTCACATGGATGATGCACACCAGTCTGGCCATAAAAGGAAGTGTAGGAAATGAGCAGCATCCCCCACAATGCACCATAGTCAGGAAGAGACATGAGAAAATGGCTGCCAGCAGCACATGGCAAACAACAGGGAAAAAACCCTGACAGTACCCTCCCCTCAATGACCCCTCCCCCGCGGGAGGACAAAAGGCTTATTGGGGAAATGGGCATGAAAGGCACGGAGGAGGGCGGGAGCATGGACATCAGAGGAGGGAACCAAAGAACGCTCCTCCAGACCGTAGCCCCCCCGATGAAACAGATACTGTACACGGCCCCTGGACATACAAGAGTCAATAATGCTGCTGACCTCATACTCCTCATGGTTGTCAACAAAGATGTCAGGTTTTGCGACTATACCTTTAAGCTGAGGTTACTTAAGTCTGCTCCTCCCCCTTCCACCTGCCGATTAATGTTTAGTATACTGACTTTTCAGCAAGAGAAGACACCTATCTAAACCTCCAGGCTCAATTCACAGAATTAACCCGATTTCATATTGGGAATACAAACTTTTTGCATGTGCTGACTACAGGACATTTCTTACTGTTTGCAACGTCTTTTCCAGCCAGCTCTGGTAAATTACCAACCTCCGGTTCTCAACCGGCATCTATCTCAAACCAGCCTCACATCTAACAACATCCAAAAGCGGACTTACTTTGATCAGACTGTCTTTGTCGAATACCGGAGCATTCTATGCTTAACGCTCCTGGCTACAAACAAGCCGAAGTCTTGCAGCGCTCACACGCTGCCTGTCACTTAACCTGCATCACAGATTCACTCCCGGCTACAAACAAAGCCAAAGTCTTGCAGCGCTCACACGCTGCCTGTCAGGTAATCCTCGTCACTGATTGGTGCAACACCACACACCCTCTCACTGTGTGCTCGGAGTCTGCAGCGGCATCTTTCCCCTCTGAGTCTTTCCAAGCTGGCTCAGGATTTCACAGCATACGCCAACTCTCTCTGGCTTCATAAGTTACAGGAGTACATCTCACCCTATTAACTCATCAACAACCAGTCTATGTGCCAAACATTGCCTCATGTCCTATAACATTGTGTGATGAAATACTAAGGACTGTGTCTCATAAAAATCAGATCCTAAACTGATTCACCTCATTGCAGCAAACAATTACATTATAAGAACTGTCTTTGTTACAAACTCTGCATTACAGGCTCTCTTGCCAACCTCCTGTAACAAGGATTACAAGAGCCTCACAAGCTTCTTGCTATTGGGGAATAGTTAACTACTTATCAGCAGTTGAGATCCACTTCACCTACAATTGGGTAACCTGTATACCCTGACAGATTATTGTGCTCACCAGCAAGATGAATGGGTAACAAACTTACCAATGGCTGAATACTCATATAACAACACCTTAAACAGTTCAACCAGGAGTACACCATTCTACGCAAATTATGGATACCATCCAACCTTCCATTTATTCCCCAGTCTTAATACCACATCCCCTCTGGTAGACGACACTGTCAATTCTATGTTGGATGTTTTTACCTCCCTAAAGGACAACATACAAAACGCTCAGGAAACTCAACAACGTTACTACAATCAGAAGAGAAGGAAACCTCCTGAGTACCGGATCGGTGATCTTGTTTGGCTTTCTACCCGTCACCTAAAACTTAAGACCCCCAGTAAGAAATTCTCTCATTTATTCATTGGACCCTATGAAGTATCTAAGGTTGTCAACATCAATGCTGTGACTCTCAGATTGCCCCCAGAAATCCCCGTTCATCCCACCTTCCATGTTTCCTTGTTGAAACCATACATTCCAACCAGACAACAGTCGTCTCTTTCTCAGATCCCTCCTATCATTGTCGATGACACAGTTTATGAAGTTTCCTCTGTTCTTGACTCCAGATGGTTCCGTGGAGAACTGCAGTACTTGATCCACTGGAAGGGATTTTCCGCGGAGGAGGATTCCTGGGAGCCTTCCTCCAACATCAATGCTTCCAGGTTGATTGCCCGGTTTCACAGAAACTATCCACACAAGCCGGCTCCTTCTGCTGCTGGGCAGCAGTTTTGATGGGGGGACCTGTCAGGTTTTGCGACTATACCTTTAAGCTGAGGTTACTTAAGTCTGCTCCTCCCCCTTCCACCTGCCGATTAATGTTTAGTATACTGACTTTTCAGCAAGAGAAGACACCTATCTAAACCTCCAGGCTCAATTCACAGAATTAACCCGATTTCATATTGGGAATACAAACTTTTTGCATGTGCTGACTACAGGACATTTCTTACTGTTTGCAACGTCTTTTCCAGCCAGCTCTGGTAAATTACCAACCTCCGGTTCTCAACCGGCATCTATCTCAAACCAGCCTCACATCTAACAACATCCAAAAGTGGACTTACTTTGATCAGACTGTCTTTGTCGAATACCGGAGCATTCTATGCTTAACGCTCCTGGCTACAAACAAGCCGAAGTCTTGCAGCGCTCACACGCTGCCTGTCACTTAACCCGCATCACAGATTCACTCCCGGCTACAAACAAAGCCAAAGTCTTGCAGCGCTCACACGCTGCCTGTCAGGTAATCCTCGTCACTGATTGGTGCAACACCACACACCCTCTCACTGTGTGCTCGGAGTCTGCAGCGGCATCTTTCCCCTCTGAGTCTTTCCAAGCTGGCTCAGGATTTCACAGCATACGCCAACTCTCTCTGGCTTCATAAGTTACAGGAGTACATCTCACCCTATTAACTCATCAACAACCAGTCTATGTGCCAAACATTGCCTCATGTCCTATAACATTGTGTGATGAAATACTAAGGACTGTGTCTCATAAAAATCAGATCCTAAACTGATTCACCTCATTGCAGCAAACAATTACATTATAAGAACTGTCTTTGTTACAAACTCTGCATTACAGGCTCTCTTGCCAACCTCCTGTAACAAGGATTACAAGAGCCTCACAAGCTTCTTGCTATTGGGGAATAGTTAACTACTTTCACCTACAATTGGGTAACCTGTATACCCTGACAAAAGATAAGATGGGGACGAGGCAACACAGTGGTAAACTGATTACAAACCAATGGTTTCAAGAGGGAGACATGAAAAGCATTGGAGATGAGCATAGCAGGAGGAAGGTCAAGAGCGTAGGCCACAGGATTAACCCGTCGGAGTATTAGAAAAGGACCGACATAACGGGGAGCCAATTTATTGGAAGGCACACAAAGGTTCAAGTTGCGGGAGGACAACCAAACTCTCTCACCAACCTGGTAGGAAGGTGCGGGCAGATGCCTACGATCAGCCTGGAACTTTTGGCGCTGCATAGAACGATGAAGGCAATACTGAATCTGCACCCACATGGAATGGAGTTGCCAGAGATGCTCCTCCAAAGCCGGAATACCCTGAGACATGAATGAATCGGGCAACAAGGATGGTTGAAACCCATAATTCGCCATGAACGAGGATAACTTGGAGGAATAATTAATAGCACTATTACGAGCAACCTCTGCCCAAGGTAACAGTTCAGACCAATTATTGTGGTGATCTGAGACATAGCAACGGAGGAACTGTTCCAGAGCTTGATTAGACCGTTCCGCAGCCCCATTGGATTGAGGGTGATATGCTGAGGAGAAGGAAAGCTGGATCCCCATTTGAGCACAAATGGAACGCCAAAATCTTGAGACAAACTGGCTTCCCCTATCCGACACTATCTCCTTGGGTAACCCATGTAAAGGGAAGACCTCCCGGGCAAAAATCAAAGCAAGCTCCTGAGCGGTAGGCAGCTTCATCAAGGGAATGTAATGTGACATTTTAGAAAAACGGTCAACCACCATTAGGATAACAGTATTGCCATTGGAAACAGGGAGCTCGACAATGAAGTCCATGGAAAGATGTGTCCAAGGATGCTCACCATTAGCAATAGGTTGAAGTAGACCCACAGGAAGACGTCAAGGAGTCTTATTCTGTGCACAAACTGGGCAGGAGGCAACATATGCAGCAATATCAGAACGAAGACCTGGCCACCAGAATTGCCGAGTGACAGACCAAATCATTTGGTTCTTGTCTGGGTGACCTGCGGCTTTAGGATAGTGGTAAGTGTGCAAAAGTTTAGTTCGAAGATTCTCAGGAACAAAACACTTACCACTAGGTTTCACAGGAGGTGCATTGGTTTGTGCAGCCAGGATCTCCTCCCCCAAGGGAGAAGTCAAAGTAGTACATATGGGAGCCAAAATATGGTCAGGAGGTATAACAGGAGTAGGTACAGACTCCTCCTTGGACAGAGGCGAAAATTGTCGAGAGAGGGCATCAGCCCTAACATTCTTACTACCAGGCAGGTAGGAGACCACATAATTAAACTGAGACAAAAATAGCGCCCATCTGGCCTTTCGGGGCGACAAACGTTTTGCTTCAGATAGATAAGTTAAATTCTTGTGGTCAGTAAGAATGAGCACTGGCACGCTAGTACCCTCGAGAAGATGACTCCATTCCTTGAGTGCCAAAATTATGGCCAGTAATTCCCTGTCACCAATTTCATAATTGCACTCCGCTGGAGACAATTTCTTAGAGAAGAAACCACATGGATGCAAGGAACCGTCAGACGTAGGACTTTGAGACAAGAGGGCACCTACTCCAGTCTCAGACGCATCGACCTCAAGAACGAAAGGCAGGACAGGGTTAGTATGAGCCAGAACTGGAGCTGCAGCAAAGGCAGTCTTAAGACTATCAAAGGCCTTAATGGCAGTAGGTGACCAATGGAGTGGATCATTCTCTTTACGGGTCATGTCTGTGATAGGTTTGACCAAGGAAGAAAAGTTTTTAATAAACTTTCTATAGTAATTGGGGAACCCCAAAAAACATTGAATAGACCGAAGACCAACTGGGCGAGGCCAGTGCAGGACTGCAGATAACTTGTCAGGATCCATGGAGAACCCTGCAACAGAGATAACATAACCTAGGAAGGTTACTTGAGTCTGATGGAACTCACATTTCTCGAGTTTACAAAACAGGCAATTCTCATGTAGTCTCTGAAGAACCCGTGTAACATCAGAACAATGAGCCTCAAGTGTGGGTGAGTGTATGAGGATGTCATCTAAGTACACCACAACACACTGTTGCAACATATCTCGTAGGATATCATTAATAAATTCCTGAAAAACAGCAGTAGCATTACATAGGCCAAAGGGCATTACAAGATTCTCATAATGCCCGCTCCTGGTGTTAAATGCTGTTTTCCATTCATGACCCTCCTTAATCCTAACGAGATTGTACACTCCTCTCAAATCAAGTTTAGTAAAGACCGTAGCTCCCTTGAGGCGGTCAAAGAGTTCCGTAATGAGCGGAATAGGGTAAGCATTCTTAATGGTAAGACGATTAAGACCCCTATAATCGATACATGGTCTTAACTTGCCACCCTTTTTCTTCACAAAGAAGAAGCCAGCCCCTGCAGGAGAGCAGGATTTGCGGATGATTCCCCACAACAGAGCATCGGCAACATACTCCTCCATAGCACAGTTCTCTGCAACAGACAGAGGGTACACCCGGCCCCGAGGAGGAATGGCTCCGGGTTGCAGGTCTATGGCACAATCGTAAGACCGGTGAGGAGGCAACGTTCCGGCACACACCTTGTCAAACACGTCTAGGAACTCTCGGTACTCCTCTGGCAATTGAGATATCGAAGAAGTGCACAAGACTTTAACTGGTTTCCGAAGACAAGTGGAAATACATTGCAGGGACCATGACAAAATTTCGGACCTGCGCCAGTCGAGACTGGGATTGTGCTTTTGGAGCCAGGGATAACCAAGAACAACTGGAAAATGCGGAGAGTTTATCATCTGGAACTGGAGGGTTTCAAAATGGAGAGCCCCAGCAGCCATGGACAACGGAGCAGTTTAGTGAGTAACGAGTGCGGGCTGAAGAGTGTGCTTTGATACAAAAGCACTGTCAATGAAATAGCCCGCAGCACCGGAGTCAACAAGAGCCTGAGTGACTATGGAGGAGTACACCCAGGAAAGGACAACCGTGACAAAAGGTTTCTCCTTAAGTGGTTCCGGGGACGAGGATAAACCACCCAAGGTCTGCCCCCAACAGGACCTTAGGTGTGAGTGTTTCCCGGCCGTGTAGGACAAGACTTCAAAAGGTGGCCCTATAACCCATAATAGAGGCAGAGCCCCTCCCTCCTCCTAAAGGCCCTCTCCGCCGCAGAGAGACGTGTGAATCCCAACTGCATTGCCTCAGCAGTACCTGGTGACTTGGGCCCAGGAGACATGGGAGGAGAGGGAGGCATGGGTGGGAACGAACACGTAGGAGACAACGGAACAGGAGGCTTCCGCAAGCGCTCCATGAAAGAGGGCCTCTCTCTGAGTCTGATGTCAATTAGGATAAAAAAAGACACCAATGCCTCGAGATCCTCTGGTAAATCTCTGGCAGCAACTTCATCTTTAATCACATCAGAGAGCCCATGAAAGAAGGCGGCAACAAGGGCTTCATTGTTCCAACCTTCCTCTGCGGCAAGCATACGGAACTCAATAGCATACTGAGCAACAGATCTTGTACCTTGCTGAATGGACATGTCGTTTAGTAGCACAGGAGGAGCGAGCCGGAACATCAAATACCCTTAGAAAGGAGGGCACAAATTCAGGGTAATTTGAAATCACAGGTTTATTAGTCTCCCACAAGGTATTAGCCCAAGCAAGAGCTGTGTCAGAGAGTAACGAGATGAGAAATCCCACCTTAGCTCTGTCAGAGGTAAAAGCCTGAGGTAACATCTCAAAGTAAATGCCCACCTAGTTCAAAAACCCTCTGCACTGAATAGGATCGCCTCCATATCACTGAGGTAGAGGTGCAGAACCGGACATGCCCCTGGTAGGCATAGGTGCAGCAGCGGAAACAGGAGCAGCCATAACTTGCGGGACATTTTGGTCCAAATGTGCAGTGCGAGTCAGTAGGGTTTGCAGGGCTAGTGCAAATTGATCCAAACGGTGATCCTGTTCATCTATCTTGGAAATTATGGCAGGTAAAGGTGGATTATTAGCACCATCAGGATTCATGGCCTTTGCGTAATGTCAGGGTGCCAGGAATCAGACAGAGACGAGAAGTGCAAAAATAATCACACCTTTATTCATAGCAAAAAATAATAAAAAGTCCTCAAGTCAAATAACAAACCAGGAGTCAAAACCAGAGCTGGTAGTCAGACGAGCCGAGTCAGGAGCCAAAGCGAATAGTCAGACCAGCCGGAATCAGGAACAAGGAAAACAGCAGAGTCAGGAACAAGTCAGGGATCAGGAACCAGGAAGGACGTCAGGCAGCCAGGTAATACACAGGAACTCTCACAAACAGGTCTGAGACAACGCAAAGGCAAAGCATACTGAACAGAGGCATCCTGTCTCACATGGATGATGCACACCAGTCTGGCCATAAAAGGAAGTGTAGGAAATGAGCAGCATCCCCCACAATGCACCATAGTCAGGAAGAGAGGTGAGTAAAATGGCTGCCAGCAGCACATGCCAAACAACAGGGACAAAACCCTGACACGCTGCTCCTTAACTCATCCGCCACCTCTAAGGCGGCGGACAGCAATCATTCCGATCAGATACGATCGGCAGGGCCGCCACTAACTTGACTTAACCATTGATCAGGCCCCCCCCTCCTTTCACATGTGCAATTTTTGACTAAAACATATATGCACTTTATTCTTAAGTGTCTATTTAAACTTGGAAATGTTGTAAAGGTAGTAACATGCAAACACACAGACACACTCATACACACTCATACACTGAAACACACACACACACTCACACATAAGGATTCACATATAGACACTTTAGCAGACACGCAAAGAAACACACTCAGAGACAGACACCCAAACAGACACTCAGCACTTGTTTACATTGACCTGACAAGTAATGAGGTAAACTACAGTTTTGTAAAAAAAAGGAGATTTAGAAAACAAAATATGGAGTTCTGATGATCTTTTTGTAAAGGATGACAACAGCATGCAGTGGCTGAAAGGAAGGGCCCTGAACTGTAATTTAAAGGTTTAATGGTAGATTGGTAACTTCCGGAAAGGTCTCATTAATCTCAAAGTCTGTAGAAAGATGTGAATAATCCGTAGTAAGCTCAAAATGTCCTAAAAAGGAAAAGACAATGGACACACACACACACACACAAACTCAAACTTGCACATACACCCAAGGAAACACTGACAGAGACAGCCTCAGAAAACACACAAAGACATACACACACAGAGACACCCACAGAAGACACACAAAGACATACAACCACATAAAACACAGAAAGACATACATACACACACCCTCACTGAGACATCCTTAGAAAACACACAAAGACATACACACACCCACACAGAGACATCCACAGAAAACACAGATATATATACATACATACACACACACACCCTCACAGAGACGTCCACAGAAAACACAGAAATACACACACACCCTCATAGAGGCATCCAGAGAAAATACACAAAGACAAACATACACACACCCTCAGAGAGACACCCATGGAAAAAAAATACATACACACTCATAGAGACACAAACCAAAGCACAAAGACATAAACACAGACACCCACAGAAACACTCACAGGAGGAAAAATGTATGCACCTTGCATCCCCTAAATCAACAGTGTGTGACATACATGATAAAAAAATTGCAGAAATTAAGAGATCACTTTTTAAAGAATCATATTTGTAAATGTGCAAACAAAAATAATTGAATTCTGTGAATTCAAAATTGTACATTAATGATCTGGGTAGATGGTTAGATGAAGAAAAGTAATTTTAAAAGGTTGACATATGTTTGTTTGATTTTTTCCCCATTTTCCCCAACCAAGAGCACCACTTCAAATATAGTGTACAAATCTTCCATCTGTCAGTTGTACTTATGGATTTTGAAATTGCTGTACTTTATATGGTCTTGGTGGACCCATAAGCTGTGGTACTCATACCATTAGATCTGGTTAAATGCAGGATTTAGGCTTGTTGGTATATATTTCAAAATTAAGTCAGCTGTAGTGTAAACTGAACAGTTTCAAGTTAACCTGTCTCATTTTAAACACTGAGCAATCTTAGTCTGAGAGTATAACATTTTATGCAGATGTAAAAATCTTAGATAAAATGCCTCCTTGCATCTGGAAAGTTCTTGCATAAAAGGGCAGTACACTGGAATATAATTAATATATATATATATATATATATATATATATATATATATATATATATCTGCCAAAAGGGCACCCACCATTTATGTATTGAGGAGGAAACATTTCTGCATGGTTTTAAATATAGAATTTCAACAGCATTGTCAAATAATGATAAATACACTGCTGCTAAAAAAATGTGTTTTTATGGACCCCTGGCCCCACCATACAACTACTACCACACTGAAGTTGCAATCCAAAATTGCACAAAGAAATAAAAAACATTTGCTAAGTCCTACCTCCTCTGCAAATAAAAGTGATCTGCCGTCTGACTCAGGCACACACTGTACAAACAAAGTGCCAAGTCTGTCTCACACTGTGCATAGTGGTTTAGTGCACACTCAGAAATTCTCTCAAATGCTAATACTTTACTCCTTGTAATAACATTTCCCATGCTCAATTAGCACTCTGCTGTAGTACCCACTGGTGGCTGACAAAAAAAATAAAAATAAATATATATATATATTTTTAGTTCTTGCCTCATGGGGCCCCTCTGGCCCATTGGGCCCCTGACAGGAGTCACCCCTGTCACCCCCTGATGGCGGCCGTGATAATCGGAATGATTGACACCCCCTGTTAGTGGCCGATTGGCCGAGAATCTGCAGGGGGCGGCATTGCACAAGCATTTCACTAGAAATGCTTGTGTAATGATAAATTCCGACAGCGTATGCGGATTATGTCCGCCCGCAAAATGATAATTTGGCCCCTAAGGGATTACAAGTGGAGCGCAAACAATTTTGCAAGGGTTTTTGCGATCGTTTGCTCTCTGTTTAAATTGCGCTCATATTATGCTAAAATCCTTACTGCAATCTCAGAGATGTTAATTGTTTAAGGAAAATAAAATCAGTAAGCGCTACCCAGGGTCTGAACCAATAATGGGCCAGCTCCTAAGCTTAGATTGCTTTTCAAATAAACGGCTAGATTTAGAGTTTTGTCGGTAACGACCCGCGTAGCTAACGCTGACTTTTTTCTGGCCGCACCTTTAAAATAACTCTGGTATTGAGAGTCCACAGAATGTCTGCGTTAGGCTCCAAAAAAGGAGCGTAGAGCATATTTAACGCAACTGCAACTCTCGATACCAGAGTTGCTTACGGACGCGGCCAGCCTCAAAAACGTGCTCGTGCACGATTCCCCCATAGGAAACAATGGGGCTGTTTGAGCTGAAAAAAAACCTAACACCTGCAAAAAAGCCGCGTTCAGCTCCTAACGCAGCCCCATTGTTTGCTATGGGGAAACACTTCCTACATCTGCACCTAACACTCTAACATGTACCCCGAGTCTAAGCACCCCTAACCTTACACTTATTAACCTCTAATCTGCCGCCCCCGCTATCGCTGACCCCTGCATATTATTATTAACCCCTAATCTGCCGCTCCGTAAACCGCCGCTACTTACATTATCCCTATGTACCCCTAATCTGCTGCCCCTAACACCGCCGACCCCTATATTATATTTATTAACCCCTAATCTACCCCCCACAACGTCGCCTCCACCTGCCTACACTTATTAACCCCTAATCTGCCGAGCGGACCGCACCGATATTATAATAAAGTTATTAACCCCTAATCCGCCTCACTAACCCTATAATAAATAGTATTAACCCCTAATCTGCCCTCCCTAACATCGCCGACACCTAACTTCAAACATTAACCCCTAATCTGCCGACTGGAGCTCACCGCTATTCTAATAAATGTATTAACCCCTAAAGCTAAGTCTAACCCTAACACTAACACCCCCCTAACTTAAATATAATTTAAATCTAACGAAATTAATTAACTCTTATTAAATAAATTATTCCTATTTAAAGCTAAATACTTACCTGTAAAATAAATCCTAATATAGCCACAATATAAATAATAATTATATTGTGGCTATTTTAGGATTTATATTTATTTTACAGGTAACTTTGTATTTATTTTAACCAGGTACAATAGCTATTAAATAGTTAAGAACTATTTAATAGTTACCTAGTGAAAATAAGTACAAAATTACCTGTCAAATAAATCCTAACCTAAGTTACAATTAAACCTAACACTATACTATCATTAAATTAATTAAATAAAATACCTACAATTACCTACAATTAAACCTAACACTACACTATTAATACATTAATTAAATACAATACCTACAAATAACTACAATGAAATAAACTAACTAAAGTACAAAAAATAAAAAAGAACTAAGTTACAAAAAATAAAAAAATATTTACAAACATTAGAAATATATTACAACAATTTTAAGCTAATTACACCTACTCTAAGCCCCCTAATAAAATAACAAAGCCCCCCAAAATAAAAAAATGCCCTACCCTATTCTAAATTACTAAAGTTCAAAGCTCTTTTACCTTACCAGCCCTGAACAGGGCTCTTTGCGGGGCATGCCCCAAGAAGTTCAGCTCTTTTGCCTGTAAAAAAAAACATACAATACCCCCCCCAACATTACAACCCACCACCCACATACCCCTAATCTAACCCAAACCCCCCTTAAATAAACCTAACACTAAGCCCCTGAAGATCTTCCTACCTTGTCTTCACCCTGCCAGGTTCACCGATCGGTCCAGAAGAGCTCCTCCGATGTCCTGATCCAAGCCCAAGCGGGGGGCTGAAGATGTCCATGATCCGGTCGAAGTCTTCATCCAAGCGGGGCAGAAGAGGTCTTCCATCCGATTGAAGTCTTCATCCAGGTGGCATCTTCTATCGTCATCCATCCGGAGCGAAGCGGCAGCATCCTGAAGACCTCCGACACGGAACATCCATCCTGCCCGACGACTGAACGACGAATGACGGTTCCTTTAAATGACGTCATCCAAGATGGCGTCCCTCGAATTCCGATTGGCTGATAGGATTCTATCAGCCAATCGGAATTAAGGTAGGAAAATTCTGATTGGCTGATGGAATCAGCCAATCAGATTGAGCTCGCATTCTATTGGCTGATCGGAACAGCCAATAGAATGCAAGCTCAATCTGATTGGCTGATTGGATCAGCCAATCGGATTGACCTTGATTCTGATTGGCTGATTCCATCAGCCAATCAGAATATTCCTACCTTAATTCCGATTGGCTGATAGAATCCTATCAGCCAATCGGAATTCGAGGGACGCCATCTTGGATGACGTCATTTTAAGGAACCGTCATTCGTCGTTCAGTCGTCGGCCAGGATGGATGTTCCGCGTCGGAGGTCTTCAGGATGCTGCCGCTCCGCTCCGGATGGATGACGATAGAAGATCCCGCTTGGATGAAGACTTCAATCGGATGGAAGACCTCTTCTGCCCCGCTTGGATGAAGACTTCTACCGGATGGAGGACCTCTTCTTGCTCCGCTTGGATGAAGAATTTGGCTCGGCTGGGTGAAGACGACTCATGGTAGGGAGATCTTCAGGGGCTTAGTGTTAGGTTTATTTAAGGGGGGTTTGGGTTAGATTAGGGGTATGTGGGTGGTGGGTTGTAATGTTGGGGGGGGTATTGTATGTTTTTTTTTACAGGCAAAAGAGCTGAACTTCTTGGGGCATGCCCCGCAAAGGACCCTGTTCAGGGCTGGTAAGGTAAAAGAGCTTTGAACTTTAGTAATTTAGAATAGGGTAGGGCATTTTTTTATTTTGTGGGGCTTTGTTATTTTATTAGGGGGCTTAGAGTAGGTGTAATTAGTTTAAAATTGTTGTAATATATTTCTAATGTTTGTAAATATTTTTTTTATTTTTTGTAACTTAGTTCTTTTTTATTTTTTGTACTTTAGTTAGTTTATTTCATTGTAGTTATTTGTAGGTATTGTATTTAATTAATGTATTGATAGTGTAGTGTTAGGTTTAATTGTAGGTAATTGTAGGTATTTTATTTAATTAATTTAATGATAGTATAGTGTTAGGTTTAATTGTAACTTAGGTTAGGATTTATTTTACAGGTAATTTTGTACTTATTTTAACTAGGTAACTATTAAATAGTTCTTAACTATTTAATAGCTATTGTACCTGGTTAAAATAATTACAAAGTTGCCTGTAAAATAAATATTAATCCTAAAATAGCCACAATGTAATTATAATTTATATTGTAGCTATATTAGGATTTATTTTACAGGTAAGTATTTAGCTTTAAATAGGAATAAGTTATTTAATAAGAGTTAATTTATTTAGTTAGAATAAAATTATATTTAACTTAGGGGGGTGTTAGGGTTAGGGTTAGAATTAGCTTTAGGGGTTAAAAAATTTATTAGAATAGCGGTGAGCTCCGGTCGGCAGATTAGGGGTTAATTATTGTAGGTAGCTGGCTGCGACGTTGTGGGGGGCAGGTTAGGGGTTAATAAATATAATATAGGGGTTGGCGGTGTTAGGGGCAGCAGATTAGGGGTACATAAGGATAATGTAGGTGGCGGCGCTTTGCGGTCGGCAGATTAGGGGTTAATAAGTGTAGGTAGGTAGCGGCAACATTGTGGGGGGCAGATTAGGGGTTAATAAATATAATATAGGGGTCGGCGGTGTTAGGGGCAGCAGATTAGGGGTACATAAGTATAACATAGGTGGCGGTCGGCAGATTAGGGGTTAAAAAAATGTAATCGAGTGGCGGCGATGTGGGGGGACCTCGTTTTAGGGGTACATAGGTAGTTTATGGGTGTTAGTGTACTTTAGGGCACAGTAGTTAAGAGCTTTATGAACCGGCGTTAGCCCAGAAAGCTCTTAACTACTGACTTTTTTCTGCGGCTGGAGTTTTGTCGTTAGATTTCTAACGCTCACTTCAGACACGACTCTAAATACCGGAGTTAGAAAGATCCCATTGAAAAGATAGGATACGCAATTGACTCCAAATCTAGGCCAAAGATAGCAAGAGAAACAAGAAAAATTGATAATAGGAGTAAATTCGAAAGTTGCTTAAAATTGCATGCTCTATCTGAATCACGAAAGAACACATTTGTGTTTAGTATTCCATTAATAAATGGGGCCCTTTGTGTTTTTTGTATATGCCTTACTTTTATTAAGTACTTTTTATCATAGATATTGGTTTTATTTTGTCTGTAGAACAATTGTGCTTTGAAATCAAGTGAACATTTCCTCTCTCTCTCTCTCTCTCTCTCTCTCTCTCTCTCTCTCTCTCTCTCTCTCTCTATATATATATATATATATATATATATATAATTTATACTGTAGAATTTATTTGGTTAGTATCATGCTCATTTAAGATAATTGTAGATTGATACATTATAGGCTATATTAAAGTGATATGAATCCGAAATCAGAAATTTTTCTTTCATGAATCAGATAGAGCATGTGATTTTATACAACTTTCTAATTTACCTCAACTATCAAAATGTCTTCATTCTGTTGGTATCTTTTGTTGAAAAGCAGGGATGTAATCTTAGGAGCCTGCCCTTTTCCAGAGCACTGTGGGCGAGATTACATATGTGGCGTAATTTTTAGCGTAACTGCTGAAACCACCTTGCACATCGGGTGAATCACATAACCTGTGCCACCAGATGATATACTGCTGCTAATCAGAAAAACTGGCGAGGTTCAGAAATGTGCGCAACTACAAATTTCTGGAGTCGCCAGTAACTTACGCCAGTATATCATATTGCATGAGTAACAAAAAAAAAAAAAAAAGAAAAAAAAGAAGTTGAATTCGTATGTAAAAATCTAAACAGGACAAAAAATTTAAAAACTGACACGTCAAAACGCCATTCAAAACGCCTTAACCGCCATCCCCCTACATTGCAAATACTAAATAAACATATTAACCCCTAATCCACCATCGTCATCACTAATAAAATATATTAACCCCTAAACTGCCATCCCCCACAATGCAAACTACTATATAAACCTATTAACCCCTAAACCACCAACCCTCCACAACACAAACTACCTAATTAACCTAATAACCCATAAAACCGCCATCCCCCACAAAGCAAATTATTAAACTAAAAATGAAGCCCCCTAACCTAACACCCCCTAACTTAGCCCCAATTAAAATACACTGAAATAAAATTCAAAAGATATTAACTACATTGAAAATAAATAAATGTTACAAAAACCCTAATTCACATAAAACCCTAACATTAAATAAAAAAACTACCATTACAGAAAAGAAAAAACCTAGCCTTACTAAAAAATCCTTCTAAGATTAGAGAAAATAATAAAAAACTACCTTTACAGAAAATAACAAACAAAATTATCCAAAATAAAAAAAGTTATTCCTATCCAAAAACCCCGTTTTAAAAAACCCAAAACAACAACCCAAAATAATAAAAAAATAATCTATACATAAACTACCAATAGCCCTTAAAAGGGCCTTTTGCAGGGCATTGCCCTAGAGTTAACAGCTCTTTTTCCAAAAAAATAAACAAAGTACCCTCTAACATTACAAATGCCCACCCCTTCAAAATAAAAAAAAAAAACCTTACTAAAAAACCCTAATCTACCCATTGCCCCGAAAAGGGCATTTGTATGGACATTGCCCTTAAAGGGCATTCAGCTCTTTTTCAGCCCATGGAAAATAAAAAAAGCCCTAATCTAAAAAAAAAATACCCCAAAAATAAAACAAAACCTAACACTAACCGCAAAATCTGTACTCACCATTGATGAAGTCTAGCGAAACATCTTCATCCTAGCTGCAAAAGAAGTTCATCCAGGCGGCTACATATTCATCCATCGCGGGACCATCTTCAGTCTTCATCCCGGTGGCACAGAGGCAGATCGGTCATCGGTGACGTCCATCTGACACGGAGGTCCTTTTCATGCGATCTTCTGCCGCACACTGAAGATTGAATGCAAGGTACCCCTTTTATATAAGGGTACCCTTGCATTCCTATTGGCTGAAAATTTCAAATCAGCCAACAGGATGAGAGCTACTTACATCCTATTGGCTGATTTGACTTTGATCATGGACTTCATCAATAGTGAGCATTTACATGGGCATTGTCCTTTTAAGGACAATGCCCATGTAAATGCCCTTTTCGGAGCAATGGGTAGTTTTTTTTTTAGTGATTTAGTTTTTTTGTTTTATTTTTTTAAATTATTTTTTAAGGTAGTTATGTTTTAATTTTATTTCAGTATATTTTAATTAGGGTTAAGTTAGGGGGTGTTAGGTAAGGAGGCTTTTACCGCACTGGGTGAATAAATCACTCTTTGTTTAAGTCCCGGCAAGTGCTTCCTTTCTTTCGTTTATATATATATATATATATATATATATATATATATATATATATATATATATATATATATATATATATATATAAATGTATATGTATAGATATAAATATATTTTACCAAAACACCATCAGATATTTATAGATATGTATGTAAGAATAAATAGAACATATTCTGCTCTGTGAATAACATTGGAATGAGAAATATTAATATTTCATGTCGGTCTAGCTCATTTAAGTAAACACGATCGGGTTTGCGTGTAAGTAAGGGTGTTTGTTTTTGCCCCCACTTTTCATGCTCCTTTGAAGTCTATGCAGGAATGGGTTAATATTCGAAGTAAGACTTTTTGTGCGCATTGGACTAGTGGTTGTGTGCAAACTTTTTACTTTCAACTTGCAATATGCACGCTACCCAAGGCGTGCAAACAACTTACTTCTAGTGATGCTAACGCAAAAGCCGGAGCACTAATTTGTGCTCCACTCATAATCCAGCCCTATATTAGTTTTGCTTCTGCAGGGATATACTTTTGCTTTTATGGGGGCAGTGAAAAAAAAAACAAATTACAGGAATAGAATGGGAAATAAACGATTTATGTATTTTTTTTATGCTACTCGATTACACAGTTCAAAGAGAATTGATTTTAATGTCTGTTTAAAAAAGAAAAGGAATAATTGCACATTTAAGTTAATATTTTATTTCCTATATTTTTCCAGTTTTAAAACTTTTTTGATATACTTTTTATTTGTGTACTGTTATGATAATATGACATTTTCCCAAGCTGCTCATATTTCTTATGAAAATAAAATAAATGTGACATCTTTTTTTTCTCTCTCTTCTTTTGCGATAATCATATAAAAAGGCGAGAGGATATGGTTTGCTTTTAATCAAATCTACAGTCTGCACATTTATTGACGATTGCAGGAAATGGCTTTGAAAAGTAAAATGTGCAAACAAAGAAACCGAGATTGGTAACAGATTTCAGAAAAGGATGTTTGTTTGGGCACAATCAGTTATCAGAATGAATGGGCACATTACAACTGATATGTTGCCCAAAGAAGTTTAACTGCATTCCCAAAAGCATGTCTGCCAGTTCAGTGATGGACAGATTGCGCACTTCAATCTATCCATTAGTATGCAAAATGCACTAAGGCAAACAATTTAAGTTCTACTTCATCTGTTGTTTTAATGGATCTTTGTTATCTTGTGCTTTTATAAATTCCCTATTATATGCTTATCCTTGATTTACTTGCACTACTTAATACTATAAGTATGTTTAAGATTTGATTTTATTCACAACATGGTATTTTCTGTATTTGTCCCATGCTCATCTGCTGTGCAATTTTCATCTGGATGAATACTTTATTCTTAATTAGGATACTAAGACAATATGACAGTAAAGCTTTATGCTGTCAGTTTTCAAATGACCAATAAATGGAGGTGTATGCATGGTATTAAATGCTTTAGGCTTAAGGAGCACATTTAAATAAAATAAAAACGTGTGCTTTGACTCTTCTCTATTTCACCTTTCCAGTGTATTTATTTTTTTATCATTTAAAAGACACAATTCATCTGCTATTATGAAGTGATTCAATTGTTTAACTTATTTTATACAGTCTCTCTCTCTCTCTCTCTCTCTCTCTCACTCTCACTCTCTCTCTCTCTCTCTCTCTCTCTCTCTCTCTCTCTCTCTCTCTCTCTCTCTCCCCCCTCCTCGTTGGGCCCCATGATCTAAAATTCATCAACATAGCAAGAAATATCCTGACCCTTATGAAATGTTCTAAGAAAACAGGCAGAACAAGGAATTTGTGGCGAGTGGTGAGCTTACTTCCATAGAAAGTAATGAAACTCAATAGAATGCAAAATCTTGCAGGGGAGAATTGTAATGAATGTTTGAGTGAATATATAATGGATGGAAAGTAATAACCAATGTGTCTTAACATACAGGAACAGGCTTAACCGTAGCTAGGTTGATATAGTTGCTTAACATTTAGTAAGCTAAGTTTCCCTTTTATTATTGCTAGGAGAGTATTAGCTTAACATGATACAAAGTTTATGCAGGACCGTCTTTAACACAGGGCAAAAGGGGCAGCTGCCCAGGGCCCAGTCTCTGTTGAGGGGCCCAAGAGTCCTAAAAAAAAATAATTTTTTTTTTTTATGGTTCATACCAGACTGCTTATGTGACATGGGGAACACACACATTTAGTCATAATACTGTCACAGTCAAAAGTACTCTGCTTATATATTTTTTTTTTTAAAACTGTGCCAGACCATGCCGGTGTCATGTGACATGCCAAGCTATTGCCATGTGCTGTTTTAGATGTGCACTGTGCAGCACTGAATGCAAAGCCCTAACTCGATATCCAGCCATTCCCACTGCATCAGAAAATGTCCTACTGGGGTTACCACTGTTACCAGGTAACTACTCTGGTGGTGGGGATTGTTTCTGGGTAGGGCTGACTGTAGGCGCATACAGCAGAAAGCTGGAGCGGCAGGCACATGAGGATTTGAGCATCTGTGCAGCTGCATACACTGCTCTCTTCAGTCTTGAGGCTGTATGATACATCTCTCACTGTATCCATGCAGCCTTGGGCAGACAGCATCCAGTCTGCTGGCCCCCTTAGCCCTGCTCTTTCTTCTGTGGCCCTAAGATCAACTAACTGAAGTTTTTTAGGGGAACAGTGCTTTGTAGAAAGGTGTCAGTGGGAAGAATAAGTGAGTGCACACACGTCCCTCCCCATGCAGCATTGTCTAGTGCAGGGTGAGAGGGAACTTGTTCCTAGCAAAGAAGTGACATGTGCTGCTGTGGCTGATGTATAGTGTCATGCTGATACTTCACACATTAATCTAAGGTTTATTTTTATAGTTTTTGTTTTCTCTCTGTCTCAGATTTTACAGCTTCCCATAGTAGTTCTGCTGTTTCAGTCAGTAAACTTATATTTGTCTGCACCTACATGCTTCCTCCTCAGTCTTTAACTTGCTTTGCTCCTGTTGGCTGCCCTAAATCTCTTTAACCAGCTAAACTCACACCAGAATCACATTCAATAGAAATATTAAATGAATCCACAGTGGAGGAATTTATATATTTATTTACTTAATAATACTGCTTAGGTCCAGTTTCACATATTGCAATTTATTTCATTTTTTTTAAATGATTAGCCCAGCAGTGATGATTCACTGCTGGGCTAATAATTTTGAAAACAATTATAAAATAAATTGATTTAGTTGTTTTTTGGGATGTTGGGGTGGAGAGCGAAATTGCATGGGGTGGGGGGGGCCCAAAAATTTTTTTGCCCAGGGTCCAGTCAATATTAAAGACGGCCCTGAGTTTATGGTTATGTCTCAACAAATAGAATCTAGTTAGGCATTTACCTACAATACCTAACTAGTTCCTAAGAATGAGTGGGATTTGATATTTGGAACTTAATGTTAGCATCAACACTATGACTGGTACAGAGTTGTTTATACACCAGTAGTGTTCATGAGAATGAGGTCCCAGAACTGTTGTTTAAGTTGACTATGCTAGAAGTGAACACAAATCTCTTAAGCATATTCAGGTAAGTGGATGAAAGTTATCTTACCCCCTTTTGTTCACAGGGATGAGAGAGGAATCTCAATCAGCAGATTGTGTGGCTGTGAGAGTGGTGAGCACAGTGAGGAGGCAGCTTGTGAGTCAGGACACGGTGAGCAGCTGAGCGGGTCCCAACGAAGACGTCAGACTGAAGCAAGCCCAGTTGATGCAGGACACTGCACGCAGCTCGTATGAAGAGAGGCAGTAAGATCAGATAGGAATCTGAGAACGGAGGTCAGATATTGATAGGAGGCAGATGCGGTAGATGGAAAGTCCCAGGGAAGTATATCAATTGGATTATATAAGATCTGAAATCCGAAAAGGATATAAGGCCAGAATGAAGCATTCAGCATTTCAATACCAAGCAAGGTATTGAAATCGGGATAGTTCTTTTATAGGAAGAAGAAGGTGAACATACGCCTCTTAAAGGTATAGGACTAACATACTAGAGTAAAAATGTCACAGAGATCCCCTCCTAAGGAACTGCTCTGAGGTTCTATGGATAATCGACACCAATCTGGGAGCAGAGAGATTGGCCAATGGTTTCCACGAATCCTCTTCATTTCGAAAACCTTACCAATAGATAAGGTACTGGAGATGACCAGATACTTTCCTGGAGTCCAATATCTCTTCAACTTTAAATTCCGTGTCGGTAGTTATTGGTAAATAAATAGATGGAAAAGCATGCTGGTTACGAAGTGTTTTATATGGTTTCAGAAGAGCAACATGGAACGTTGGATGTACCTTGTACTGGGTTGGCAACTCAAGGGCATTTTCATTAATCAATCTCTTTACCGGAAAGGGACCAATGTAAAACCTGTTAAATTTCTTGCATGGGACCGTAAGTCTGAGGTTTTTAGTTGAGAGCCAAACTAGGTCTCCTACTGCATATTGGGGTGATGGCTGATGTCTTAAGTCATAGTATTTTTTATGTTGTTGCTAAGCTTGTTTGATGTTCTCAGAAAGGAGGGAGAATGTTTCCATCATATTATTAGTTAAGTCATTCACCACTGGACAATCACTTTGGATATCAGGGTACAAATGGAACATTGAGTGATAACTAAAGTTAGCGTAAAGGGTGTTGTTTTGATGGAGGAATGGTAGGTGGTATTATGTGCAAAATCAGCAAGTGGTAGAAGTTAGGTCCAATTATCATGGTGTTGGGTTGTATAGCAGTGGATGTATTCTTTAACCTCTGAATGGTGTGCTCTGTTTGCCCATTGTTTTGGGGATGAAATGCAGTTGACAGTCTTTGATCAATCTTGAGGGTCTGGTAGAGTTGTTTCCATACTTTAGAAGTAAATTGAGTTCCCCTATCAGTTGTTATTGATGGTGGGATTCCATGTAGCTTTATAACATTGGCTATCACTAATTTATCTATCTCCAGGCTGGTTGGTAATTTGTGATAAGGGACGAAGTGTGCCATTTTTGTAAACAGATCAACAATGACCATGATTGTATTGTTCTTATCTGAAATTGGGAGGTCAAAAATTAAATCTATTGCTATCTCCTTCCAAGGTCTTTCTGAGATAGGGAGAGATAGAAGGTATCCAGCTGGTTGTTTCCTATCAATTTTGCAGGTTGTGCAGATTTCACAAGATTTCTTTTATCATGTTGGGCCACCAATATGATCTCTTGAGTAATTTGAGAGTTCTGTTAATACCAGGATGTCCTGCTAACTGGGACTCATGAACATTGTCAAGTATCAAATCTTAGTTTAGGTGGGATGTATAATTTAGAGTAGTAGTAATATAGCCCATCTTGATGGTATTGTAGATCATACTTTTTTTCTGGTTAAGTCAGAGATCTGTTCTTGCTTAAGCAATTGTGTTGACTCAGTAATGGTTCAGAGTATGTGAGTTGTAGGTATTAAAGTTCCAGTACATGGTAGTAACTTAGGCTTAGGTGGTAGTCTGGATAAGATGTCAGCTTTGGTGTGTTTTGAGGCTGGTCGATATGTTATTGTATAGTTGAACCTAGAGAAAAATAGACTCCATTTTACTTATCTTGAAGTAAGAGTACGGGTAGTTTTTAAGCATTGTAGATTACGATTTATAGGGTATTCTGAAGTTGGAGATTTGGGAAAGAGAGTATGGGTGCTGTTGTGAAAGATTTGTTAAGAAATAGAAAAGCTTCATTAGATATCTTAGATTCTTAGCCCAATTGAATTGGGAGTCTGATTTAGTGAGATCGATTAATGGTTTTGCAATAGTGGAGACATTTTTAATAAACTTCCTGTAAAAATTTGCTTTTTATTCTTTGGGATTGGCCAGTCTTGTATAGCTTTAACTCTGTTATCTTCCATATGAATCCCTGTTGGGGTAATGTGGTAACCAAGAAAGGTAATGTGTGAGCTGTGGAAAATACATTTTTCGAGTTTGATATACAACTGATGTGCTTGAAGCTTTTAGAGTACTGTTCTAACATGTTTGATGTAATCATTTAAAATTAGCAGAGAAAATGATGATATCATCTAGGTATATCACAATAAATGTATCTAGGAGATCACGGAATGTATCGTTGATAAACCTTTGAAAGGTTGCAGGGGCATTACAAAGCCCAAAGGGCATTACCGTGTACTTGAATAATCCATATCGGGTTAAAAAGGCTGTCAGCCACTCATCTCCTGAGCGTACACGGATAAGATTATAAGCACCCCTCAAGTCAAGTTTAGTAAAAATAGAGGAACCCTGTAATCTTTCTATAAGCTCAGGGATGAGGGGTAATGGGTATCTGTCTTTGATAGTTCTCTTGTTCAGTTCTCTATAATCCACAATGGGACGAAGTGTCAGATCTTTATTAGTAACGAAAAATATCCCTGCACCAGCTGGTGAGGTTGAAGGCTGGATAAAGCCTTTTCGTAGGCTATCATTGATGTATTCTTTTAATTTCTCCAATTCCGGTTGAGATAGTGGGAATATATGACCATAGGGCACATCTGAACCAGGTATTAAATCAATGGGACAGTCATAGTCCCTATGGGGGGGAAGTGTTTATGCTTCCTTTTTGTCAAAAAGTTGGGCAAAATCAGTATAGTGTGTAGGTATTTGACTTTCTGAGGGTGTGATGTAAACAGGTGGACAAACAGTATGTTGAGTGAAAATCAACTTTATTGTCTCTAATGTATCTTTGGTTGGTGCTGGCGTACCATTGGGAATATAGGGGAAGACATTACATCAAAGAATATAAATTATTGATGATTATTCTGTGTGATTGCAAGTAGTGAAATAGTTTGGGTTATTGGACTGGTTTCAAGGTGTTTGCCATCAATAAGCCGCATTGAGACTGATTTTTGCTTTTCAATTATAGGAATTTTATTTTGCTTTACAACAGTGATATAAATTATCAATATAACTAGCAAAAACACTGCAGTCCAGTACAGCTTCAAGGTTGAGTCGATGGTGTCCCCACTATAATGAAGCATTAATCATAAAGTAATTGGGTTTGTTAGTGGTCAAAGATATACAGTGCTCAGTGTAATTAGGCAATTATTTTTTTTACCCAATTTTTGTCTTCTCAAGCTTGGACAGTCAGAAACCGGATGATCCTTTGAAGCACAGTACATACAGAGCCCCTTTTCCTTTCAACGATGTTTCTCCTCAGCTGAGAGGGGTCCTTTAATGAACCCTATGTCCATAGGCTCATCACTTAATTTGATATTCTGAGTGAAGGATCTAAGTGAGGGATGTTTTACATATGGTTCAGGGCTGTTTTTTTCTTGTTTCCTCTCCCTAATTCTGTGGTCTATTTTTATAACTAAGGCCATAAGGGGCTCAAGGGATTCTGGGAGATTCATCTTTTATTAATTCAGAGAGGCCCAGTCTAAACTGATTTTTTAGTGATACCTCGTTCCACTCTGAGTCTTTCTGCCAAATTTTGAATTCGGATATATAATCCTCTACAGGTCGTTTGTATTGCTTTAAACCACGTAATTTGTTTTCAGCTGTTAGCTGCTTGTGAGGATCTTCATATAATACGGCTATAGCCTTGAAAAATTAATCTACTGACCAAGCACGAGGCTTCCCTCCTAGAAAATAAATAATTGCGAGTACTTTTGTACAGTTATTTGGGAATGTCTTGGGTTTTAGAGTTATGAATATATTGCATGCATTCTAAAACTGTCTTAACATTTTCCTATCCCCTCAGAACTTATCTGGAGGACTAACAGGGGGGTCAGAAATAGTATCTTGCGGGGGGTTTGTAGGACTTAGTCACTCCTTAATAAAACTTTTTAAAGTGAGATTTTCCATTTGGAGATCTCTTAGGCCCTGTGAGAGCTAGTCAACTTTGTGTAAGAGAGCCATCACATGATTTGCGAGGTCCGCAGGGCCCATCATAATAGGTGAAAGGCTTGGTATTCTGTAATAAATGTTCTAGTGAATATACCTGTATAATAAATGGAAAGTAAATAATGAATATGTGTCTTAACATACAGGAACAGGCTTAACCGTAGCTAGGTTGATATATTTACTTAACATTTAGTAAGCTGAGTTTCCCTTTTATTATTGCTAGGAGAGTATGAGCTTAACAGGATACAAAGTATAGTAGGTTATGTCTCAACAAATAGAATCTAGTTAGGCATTTACCTACAATACCTAACTAGTTTCTAAGAATGAGTGGGATTTGATATTTGGATCTTAATGTTAGCATGAACACTATGAATGGTACAAAGTTGTTTATACACCAGTAGTGTTCATGCAAATGAGGTCCCAGAACTGTTGTTAAGTTGACTATGCTAGAAGAAGTGAACACAAATCTCTTAAGCGAATTCAGGTAAGTGGAGGAAAGTTATCTTACCCCCTTTTTTTTACAGGGATGAGAGAGGAATCTCAATCGGCAGATTGTGTGGCCGGGAGAGTGGTGAGCACAGTGAGGAGGCAGCTTGTGAGTCAGGGCCCGGTGAATAGCTGAGTGGCTCCTAACAATGACGTCCGACTGAAGCAAGCCTGGTTGATGCAGGACACTGTGCGCAGATCCTACGAAGAGAGGAGGTGAAATCAGGTAGGAATCTGAGAACAGAGGTCAGATATTGATAGGAGGCATATGCGGTAGACGGAAAGTCCCAGGGAAGTATATCCGTTGGATAAATATAAGAGCTGAAATCCAAAAAGGATATAAGGCCAGAAAGAAGCATTCAACACTTCAATACCAAGCAAGATATTGCAATGGGGAGGGTTCTTTTTTAGGAAGAAGAAGGTGGACATACGCCTCTTAAAGGTATAGGATTAACATACCAGAGTAAAAATGTCACATGAACGAATGCGACAGGGAGCACCAGGGACTGATAACAAAATTTTTTGTCAAAGGACCAGTAAATACAGTATTATTGCATAGTCAATAAGTGCATAATAAAAGAACAATGTAAATTAGATAAGATTTTTAGAATTAGATTTTTTCTGTCAAATTTCAAAATGTACTTAATTTGCTGCACCCCGTATCATGTGTCAGTCATCAGCCAATCACAGACTCATGTACAGTATACAATAGAAGTGAGTACACCCTTGTGCAATATCAGTCAGAAGTAAAATTATATAAAATGTTACCACCTTACAGTAACTGCATTTACTGTTGTATAGTATGGTATTTGCTTTTTTGTAAAATGAAAAACCAAGGGCCTGATTACAAGATGTGCGCAATTTAGAACTTTTGCTTGTGCTCAAACACCGACAGAAGAAGACTCTTCTAGCCTGCTCTCCTTCATGCTTGTCTCTCCCATGCCACAGTCACTGCCCTCCCCCCGCCTACCAGCACAGCACAGGTAACTCCCTTTGTTAACTTTCTTCCTACAGCCACTGCCCTGCCCCCTGCCTCCCAGCCCTCCCACCTCCCAGCACCTATTTAATGGAAGTTGCTGCTGCCTTACTCTGAGACTGCAGCCTCTTCTAGCCTGCTCTGCTTCATGCTTGTCTCTCCCATGCCACAGCTACTGCCCTCCCCCCGCCTACCAGCACAGCACAGGTAATTCCCTTTGTTAACTTTCTTCCTACAGCCACTGCCCTCCCCCCCGCCTCCCAGCCCTCCCACCTCCCAGCACCTATTTAATGGAAGTTGCTGCACGACCGCGCAAAGGCTGGCCGAAGGCGTGCCAAAGGCAAGCCCGTCTGCGCCCGTCCGTGCCTAACTAACCCTGGTTCCCACAACCACCGCCACTATGACGCCAGGACCCTCCTCCATCTCAACACCGGTAGATCATCTGCCTGCCACCACGCATCCCTGACGAACACCATAGGACCCTTCACCTGCCGCAACTGCGCCTTCTCCTCCCTCCGAACCACTAACCTGCCAGTCACCTCTCACGCCTTCTCCTCCCTCCCAACCACTAACCTGCCAGTCACCTCACGCAAAAACAACCGCAACCACCTCAACTGCATCCTCCTCAACACCCGTTCCGTCCGCAAGCACGCCGTCGAAATCTGGAACCTGATCAACTCCACCTCCCCGGACGTTGTCTTCCTTACTGAAACCTGGCTGAACCCCACATCAATGCCCGGACATCGCCATCGCCATCCCCGATGGATAAAAGATCTCCCACAAGGACCGCAGCAACCGAACGGGAGGAGGCATCGCCATCGTCCACAAACACTCCCTCCACATCACAACCATCTCTGACTACCACTCACCAGGCTTGGAACACCTACACTTCAAGATGCAGGTCAGTCCCAACACTACCCTCCATGGCACCCTCATCTACAGACCTCCCAGACCTCATCCTGCCTTCTGTGACTTCATCACCGACCTTATTGCACCCCACGCCCTCCCCTTAACAGACTACATCCTCCTCAGTGACCTCAACTTCCACCTAGACAACCCCAATTACCACAACACTGCCAACCTCTTAGAAAACCTTGGAACCATCGGTCTAAAGCAACTCGTCAACTCCCCAACCCACTCAGCCGGAAACACACTCGACCCTATCTTCTCTGCAGGCAACCACATCTCAGTCAACCACATCACTGAACTCCATTGGACCGACCACCATTGCATACATTTTTCCTTCAACAAACCCATCGCACACCTCCGGCAGCACCACCCACCCTGCAGAAACTGGAGCAACATCACCGAAGACCAACTGCACTCCACCCTGAACAAGTGACCCCCAGCTACCTCCACAGATGCCAACTCCTCCACCCGCAACCTATACCACTGGCTCACAGACTGCGCCAATACCCTCGCCCCTCTCAAGAAACCGTCCAACCGCCAACCCACCAACAAGGCTAGTTGGTTCACCCCTGCCCTCCAGGACTCCAAACGCCACTGCAGGCGATTGCAAAGGACCTGCAGATCCAGCAAGACCCCCTCAAATAAAACAGCCTACAAAGAAGCCATCACTACCCACCTCCACCTCATCAAAACCACCAAAAAGACAGCCATCCAAGATAGAATCAATGCCAATGTCCACAACAGCAAGGAGCTGTTCACAGTCATCAAGGAATTCTCCAATCCCAACAGCAACACCAACGACATCCCGCCCTCCCAGGACCTCTGCGATAACCTCGCAATGTACTGCCACTTCAAGATCGTCGACATCTATGACAGCTTCGTGCCCCAGAACTCACCCACCACCGCCTACCCACCAACTCCCACCGATACCTCACCCAAATACACCAGCGCCTACCCCCCACTGACCATCTCGAGCCCCCTCACCACAGAGGACACCATCAGGATCATGAGATCGATCCACTCTGGAGCACCCTCGGACCTATGCCCGCATCACATTTTCAACAAAGCGGGTGACACCATTGCCCCCGAGCTCTGCAGCACCATCAACTGCTCCATCGAAACCGGCACCTTCCCGGATGACTGGAAGCATGCAGAATTAAAACCCCTACTTAAAAAACCCACGGCTGACCCCAATGATCCGAAGAACTACTGCTCAATCTCTTTGCTCCCCTTTGCGGCCAAAGTCATCGAGAAGTCCATCAACGTGCAACTCGTTGACTACATTGAAGCCAACCACACCCTGGACCCCTCCCAATCCGGTTTCAGGAGCAACCACAGCACTGAGACCGCCCTCCTCGCTGCCACAGACGACATCCTCGCCCTAATCGACCGAGGAGAGACCACCGCCCTAATTCTCCTAGACCGCTCAGCAGCATTCGACACTGTCTCCCACCTCACCCTCCGCAACCGACTACACAATGCCGGCATACGCCACAAAGCCCTGGAATGGATCACCTCCTTCCTCACCAGCAAAACTCAGAAAGCTAGACTCCCACCCTTCACCTCCAAGCCCACAGAAATCAGCTGCGGTGTACCCCAAGGCTCTTCTCTGAGCCTCACCCTATTCAACATCTACATGGCCCCTCTCTCCGCCATCACCCGAAGACACGACCTCAACATCGTCTCCTACGCCAACGACACCCAGCTAATCATCTCACTCACCAGTGACCCCACCACCGCCAAGAGAAACGTCCACGAAGGGCTGACGGCAGTCGCCACCTGGATGAACTACAACTGCCTAAAGCTGAACGCAGACAAGACTGAAGTCCTCCTCCTCGGTCCCACCGAGTCTCGGTCCCACCACATCCGCTTGGAATAACTCCTGGTGGCCCACAGCCCTCGGACACCCTCCAACCCCCACCGACCATGCACGAAATCTAGGCGTCATCCTGGACTCATCACTCTTCAACGCCGTCTCTTCTGCATGCTTCCCCACACTTCACCTGCTGCGAAAGATCTTCAAATGGATCCCAACTGAGACCAGGAAGACTGTCACTCACACCCTCGTCAGCAGCCGACTGGACTATGGTAACGCACTCCGCCGGCACCACCATCAAGCTCCAAAAGAGACTACAGCGCATCCAGAACTCCTCTTTCTCTTTCAGAGGAGAATTGCCTGGTATTTTGGGGCTGGACTGACCTTGCTTGGCGGGATCAGACTGATATACTTCAGGAAAGTTTTCTTCTGTGAAAAGCACACTGGTCTAAAAGAGGCTGCTTCCGGGTGGTAAATCGCCATAGAACAAGCCACTGAGCTGTTGTTCGTTCCTGGTAGAGCGCTTCTCTCTTTGTATGCTAATTTTTGACATCCCTCGTCAATGCCACATCACCAAATACCTGCGGGACCTGCACTGGCTCCCCATCAACAAAAGAATAACCTTCAAGCTTCTCACCCACGCATTCAAGGCCCTCCACAACATCGGTCCCGAATACTTGAACCACCATATTACCTTCTACACCCCTGCCAGGCAACTTCGATCGGCCGACCAAGCCCTCGCTGTCATCCCCCGCATCAGGAAAACCACAGCGGGAGGCAGATCCTTCTCTCACCTGGCTGTCAAGACTTGGAACACCCTCCCGCTGCACCTTAGACAAGCTACCACCCTAACTAAGTTCAGAAAGGACCTCAAGACCTGGCTCTTCGACTGAACCGCAACCCTCAGCGCCTTGAGACCCTTACGGGTGAATAGCCGTGCTTTACAAGAACCCAATAGATAGATAGATAGAAGTAAACTTTTAATGCATGCGTATTACAAGTTATACCCTATCTTCTCCCCATAGACTTCTATGGAGAGCGCAAATGGGAAAAAACACTTATCGCTTGCGCATTAACCTGACAGCAGTTAAACCTACAGCGCTAATACAAAAGCAAAAGCAGTTATGAATATTTCACATTCCAATGTTCTTCACATAAAGAAAATCTATTTATTGTATTGTTCTTTGTGTGTATATATATTAACATAAATACACGTGTATATACATATATTTATATATGCATATGTATGTATATATAGTATCATACTGTAAAATACTACATTATTGGCCAGATTACAAGTGGTGTGACATTCAGCGATTTTTCTTGTGCGCAAACACTGCTGGAAGTAAACTTTTAATGGGGGCGATTTAGCGCCCGTATTACAAGTTGATAGTAAAATGTTTGCGAATGAGCAAAAGCCAATGCGTGGTAACTTCAGGACTTTGGATATAGAGATCATACTAACTACACCCCATAGATTTCAATAGAGCGCGTTGTTAAAAAACTTTACCCTTATCACTTGCATGCTAACCCGACACCGTGTTAGACCTTGTCGGGTAGTAAACGTAAATGGGGTACCAGTGGGTGGTCAACACTTTCCCCTGTTTTATTCTTAAAAATGACCTTCTTTATTGAGTGACCAAGGAAGAGGGGCAAGAGGTAGAACAATTAGTGGTATCCTCATCTCACACCCGAAAAGTACTGGATTTAGCACACTCACATCTTTTGGGAGGACATCTGGGGGTCAAAAAAAACACAGGAACGGGTACTAAAACGGTTCTGTTGGCCAAGGGTTTATGAGGATGTAAAAAGGTTTTGTGCCTCTTGTCCTGAGTGTCAACTGACAGTCCCAAAACCTAAACTAAGGGTACCACTGGTACCGCTCCCAATAATTGATACTCCGTTTGAGAGGATGGGTATGGTTCTAGTGGGTCCATTAGAAAAATCTGCTAGGGGTCACCAGTATATTTTGGTAATACTTGATTATGCCACCCGTTATCCAAAAACATAGCGAAAGAGTTAGTTCAGGTGTTTTCACAAGTAGGCATCCCCAAACAAATACTGACTGATCAAGGTACTCCTTTTGTCTCCCGACTTATGAAGGAGATGTGCCAGCTGTTAAAGAATCAAACATTAACAACCTCGGTTTATCACCCACAGACTGACGGTCTTGTGGACAGATTTAATCAAACCCTTAAAGGATCATAAAACCCGAAAAAAAATATTTTATGATTTAGAAAGAGCATGCAATTTTAAACAACTTTCTAATTTACTTCTATTATCTCATTTGCTTCATTCTCTTGATATCCTATGCTGAGAAGCATATCTAGATAGGCTCAGTAGCTGCTTGTTGGTGGCTGCACACAGATGCCTCGTGTGATTGGCTCACCCATGTGCATTGCTATTTCTTCAACAAAGGATACCAAAAGAATGAATCAAATTAGATAATAGAAGTAAATTGGAATATTGCTTAAATTGTGTTCTCTACCTGAATCATGAAATAAAATATTTGGGTTTATTGTCCCTTTAAAGGAATGTTGACAAAAGTGGTTAGTAAGGATGGAAGGGACTGGGACTTGCTTCTTCCTTACTTGTTTGCAATTCGAGAGGCCCTTCAAAGTTCCACTGGTTATTCTCCATTCGAGCTACTATATGGCAGACATCCTTGGGGTTTACTAGATGTTTGGGAAGAACAGGGAGTTCCAGGGTCTACAGTGGTTCAACATTTGGATAAGATGAAGAAGCGTATGGCTCATGTTATTCCCTTGGTTCGCCAGCATGTGGATAGAGCTCAAGGGGACAAGAAGTTTAATTATGACAGGAGTGCTACTTTTAGGCAATTTCAGCCAGGGACAAGGACAAACATTCAAAGGTTACCAGATGGTTTTTGTCTTCGC